>NC_040250.1:447500-625000 GCF_001444195.1 Xiphophorus couchianus
TAAAAGCTGGAAAGTTCTGGGTGGATCCGCTGTTGGTTTCCTCTAATGATTCAATGTAGAACAGACTAAATTTAACTGCAAGCTAAATATTTGTTAGAAAGCTAAATATTTAGTTTAGAAACTACACATTGAGCTCCAACCTAAACATTTAGAAAGCCATGTAAATATTTAACTCCATGAATATTTAATAAGCAGGTTGTAAATATTTAGCTCCAAACTAAAGAAATAGCTCTGAGCGATCTAAATTATTAGTTAGCTAATAACTAATAAACTAAATTTATTAGTTAAACTAAATAAAGTCATAACTAAAAGTTTAGCTAATATTCAAATTCACTTGCTAATAAGTGGAAATGGACTATCAAAATAAAAGCCAGGTCTTGAGAACTTTCATAGTTGTATTTACACTGTTGCTGTTTTAAGCTGAGATGATGATGATGATGATGATGATGATGAGAAGCGATTCAAAAGTTTACAAAGACCCAGCTTTTATTTTGGTAGTCTATTTCTGGTTATTGCCACCTGAATTTGCATATTACCTAAACATTTAACTCCCAGATAAATAATTAGCTTCTAACTGGAACTAAATATTTAGCTACAAATTCAACATGAATTCATTATGAATGAATGAATCCGATGGTGAAAACATGACTGGAAATGAATCCAGGCTAAATGAACAAATTATTGCTGTTATGTAATTACGCTCAGCTGCATGAACAGGCAGAGAAGTTCCTGATTAACTGGGAGCAGAACCAGAACCGGGCCCTGCCTCAGGTTTTGTTGGCATCCTGATCATCATGGCCGCCTCCTCATGGCGGCGCGTTAATCAGCGGCGCCACTCTCCGCCGGCTCCTGGAGGTCCAAGACGCTGCCAGAGAAACCGATGAATATTTGATGTTTGGACCTGCAGCTCGGGTTTCAGCGGCTCAGAAACCGCCTGGAGTTCTGCTCTGCAGACCGGACCGAACCGGACCGTTTCTCCAGACTGGAGGAGTTTCCACCGTCACATAAACATGTTGGTCCAATCAGCAGATCCAGACCAACCCGGTTTCATCTGGGCCGTGGTTCCGCCTCAGTCACATGGAAACTGTCCGTGTTTGATCCGTTCTGCTGGAACTGTGTTGGATCAGCCGGAAAGAACCGGCAGCAGAACCGGGCCGCCGCCGAGAGGACAGAACCACACACCCGGGAGATAAATATTCCTACTGAGGCAGAACGGATCCATGACTGTGTTCTGGTTCTGGAGACAATGAGTGACCCAGTGGCTTTCTGAGGTTCTGTTTGTGTAGTGACCTTTGACCTTCTTTTGTGGCTTGGTTTAGTGGGGATCGGCTTCAGTCGGCGCAGAGCCGTCGGTCAGAACCTGAAACCAGGGCTTCCTAGTTGCTATGGTGATTCCCTCCTTTTATTTCACAATGTTTGATTCTAAATGATTATTATGATTTCTGCTTCAATCTGTAGATTCAAAGATCCTCATCTTCTTCTCCAGTCTTCTGCTCATTCTGGCGTATTTAGCAGTTTAGCGTTAGCGTAGCTAAGACTCTTGTTAGTTTCTGGTTAGCTGCCCCCACCACTGGTAATAACTACCGTCCATTTTAGTTCACCATGGCGGCCATCTTGAAACATAACAACATTGTGAGTCAACATGATTTCTATGGATCCAATTATGGATGATTAGACACCAGAAGTATTCATCTATGATAAATGTTAGCAAATCCTTGAGGAACATGGTGGCCATCTTGAATTTTTCTGTGGCTAACTAAATGGTTTTTAAAAGAAAAAGCAAAGCCAGTTAGCGTCTTGTATCTGCATGTGAAACACTTTAATGAAATATTAAATCAGCTGCTGAGTCCAACCAGATGCAGCTTTCATCCATCTGATGATGATGATGATCTCAGGTTCAGCTCTCACCTCCACCTTCATCTCTCCTCCTCCTCCTCTTCCTGTCGGTAGAGCAGATAATCTGACGCTCGAGCTGGCAGCAGCATATTTCTGTGTGCAGACGGATTATGGCTGAGATTCATGAGATCTGGAACAGAGATGAAGATGATGAAGAGGAAGAGGAGGTGACGGTGAATCAGATCAGCTTCCTCACAGAGAGAGCGCCATCTGCCAGCCTGGTGTGTGTGTGTGTGTGTGAGCGCACAGTTACTGTGAATGGCTTTCCTTACATTAGCTGCTTAAATCCGTCAGATTCAGATCGATGAATATCCGAGTTTCCATCTGAGAATTTTACTGAAATTGTGAAAATAAATTTGCTGAAAGGAAACAAGTCAATTTAGAAAAAATATGTTTTTTGATCAAAAGTTTTTGTGCTGGGATGAGTTGGTTTTTCAGTATCAAAATATTTTTCGCACCACAAGTCACATGATCAGCAGCCGGATGTTCCCACTGGTGGAAACACCAAAGACGACGACAGGAAGTGGCTTTAGGCTGAAGGATTGCTTTTCGGTCAATGTGCAGCTGGATTCACCAGAGCTATTAAAAGGTGCGTCAAAGTGTTGAATCCATCGCTCCGACAAAAAATCGACTCCTTTCCACTACAGTTTTACCACATTTAACCGAAAACCACCTGATCAGCGACAAGACTAGAAAAACTAGTTTCTGCAAAAACTGTTTCCATAAAACTAATTTTAGAAATGTTGCACAGATATATAAAGAATGGAACGCAGCTACTTTTTTATTCGCAGAAAACTTTCAAAACACGCTGAAGTTTCATCACATATTCAACCAGAACCGGAACCGGACTGAGTCTTAACCAAAATGGACCTACTGTCCATTCTGTCCTTGCAGAAAAATCCCATGAAATGCACATGTGAAAACCATCAACTATATGTAACATGCACATGTGGTCTACACTAATTTTCACATGTGAATTTGGAACATTTCATGGTAAAACAGATTCACATGTTTTCTCGTACTCCCAGGTATCATTTATAAAATAAATGTGGAAATATTTTACCATTTTATACAGTGCAATATATTTTCACATGACCATAGTGGCCATCTTGAAATCTTCAAGTGTAACAATACATTTTCAAGATGGCTGCCCTCACATGATGTACATGTGAATCAGATGTGATACCTGTGTAGACATACAGGAAACTCATGTGAAACTTTCCAAATCTGCATGTATGCATGCAGTGGCCTTGGTTCTGGAGGTTCTGGACCGCCGGATGGCCCTGTAGCGATCTGCTGGGTCAGAGGAATGACCCGGTTCTGGGCCGATCAGAACCGGACAGATGAAGCGGTTCTGGTAAGATGGAGGCTGTGTGTGAGTGAATCCTGTGAAACAGGAAGTGTCCGAGGAATCGGACCAGAACCGGGTAGGAAGGAGCCTGAACAAGGCCCCCACCGTCGCCCCCCGGTGTCTGGAGGTGGCGCTGTCTCAGGTAGCGGCTCCTGAATGGGAGCGTCTGTGGACGGAGCCGGGCGGCGCCGCCGGCACAAAGAGGCCTTGTGGAGAGCGAGGGGCCACATCTGGAGGCCGGCGGAGGAACCGACCAATCAGCCGTCGCCGCGCCGATCATCAGGTTTCAGCTCCCAGCTGAAGCTTTGATTTCCTCCGCTTCAGGATCAGCTTTCAGGGATTTCTGCTGCTGCTTTTCCAGAACCGAACTGCAGAAGATTTAGTGGAAGGACGAATCTTTAAACATGGAGAAATTGTCTTTTTCTTCTTCTTAAAGCTCCCACATGAGGCTCAACCAACTGGTTGAAAACCCGGATAGGGCTTTGTATTTACCTTCAGAACTTTATGAAAGATTTTTTAAACTGAATGTTCTATCAGAAATATTCTAAAAACGTCTGAAAAGTTTCAGAACCGTTTCTGAATGTTGGTAAAACGCCCTGTGGGAATCAAACCTGCAACCTCCCCAGCAGGCTCAGGAAGTGCGGCTCACACGCGCTCCCCAGGGAGGAAGCTGATTGGTTTACACTGACAAGAATCTAGTTGCCATGCCAACAGTCTGCCAGTCAGGGGTCTGTTTCCACGGTAACAAAAGAGCCCTCCCTTCCTCCAGCTGTCATTTAAGGAGACAAAGTGTCCACCATTCGGGCAGGTGGGACGCCGTGCGTCCCGTCCGGATCAGAGACAGACCTGCTGGGACATTCTGCGCCATCCTCTCTGGGTCCGATTGGACCGCCGGGCTTTTATTCAGGCCGGGAGACTGAAAGGAGTAGAACTAATCCTCTTAGAAACACACAGAACCACCGGTTCTGGTTCTGATAAATGTGACCAAATAAAGCTTGAGTGTTTCAGACCGGGTCCAGTTCTTTGGTAATGGTCCAAGTCGACGTATGTGGGCTGGTACCAGGTTCTGGATTATTTTCACAGCCATCAGAACAAACAGATAAATATTTCACATCTGGCTACAAGAACCTAATTTGGCACAGATGTTTTAGCAGGGCTAGCATTTCAGAAAAAACAAGAGTTAGCAATATGACAGCCATTTTTTAAAATTGAACATTTTTTATTTTGCACCCAATTTGTTAATATTTCCTTTTAATATTTTTGCATTAAAAAACACCGATTAGTTGAATGTGTTTGGTGTGAAATCTTAGCCTGCACACTTTGAACCGTAGTTAGCTTCCCCTGCTGCTAATTCACTAAGCAAGAATCTTAAGTCTGCTAACTCCAAAAGAACTAAACACAAAAAATTAGCAGCAGCTAACGTTCAATTGCTATAATCAAAAACAAAACATTACAGAAAGCCAATGCTGAACAAAAGTGAAAAGAAAATAATGCTCAATGAAATAAAAAATTTGTGGAAGCTAATAATCAAAAATTAGAAGCTAACGCTAACCACAAAAAACATACCAGAAGCAAATGCTAAACAAAAAATTTGTGGAAGTTAACACTGAACTAAGAATGCACAACTGCTAAATGCATAAAAAATTGTCAAAACCAATTCTAAATACATGAAGAATTATTGGAAGCTAATTGTAAACAAAAAATGTAGCAGAAGCTAATGCTAACTTGCATTAAAAACAATGTAGCGTAATATTTGAGGAAACGCCTGCAGTCGCAGCTCGACGCAGTCAGACGTCAACGTGGTTCATCTGCAACAAAACCTGAAACTTCAGACTAAAACCAGCCAGTTGGTCTGACAGGATGTAGTCGAGGAAATGCTGCCTGCAAACAGCGGACTGGTTCTGGTTGGCATCACTAGGTTGACGTAGCTTTTAACCTGAGAGTAATCAAGTTACTTTCTCAAGGCAACTGATCAGCGGGTCGTTAATGGAGTCAGAACCTTCCTGTTAGTTCCAGCTAACGGAGCTGCTGAACATCTGGAAGACTGAGAGAGGCAGCCTGTTGGAGTCTGACTGAAACACACACACACACACACACCCCGACAGCTGCAGGGCAGCACACACACACACAATGCTGCCTTGTTTAAGCAGAAGTGATACTTGAGCTGAAGGAGTGTGTGAGAACAAACGGCTCAGTTTAAAGTTCAGCACACACACACACACAACCACCCAGCTCTGATGAGCCATAAACCAGCTGCTGTTCCCGCGCTGCGTCCTCCACATCCAGGCCTCGCTGGTTCCCAGTTTCCTCCCAGTGGTCCAGATTTTCCTGGACTCTGGTCCGCTGGTTCCAACCAACCCGTCTCCAGGTTTCCTGAAGTTTTTCTCTGGACTTTGGTTCTGTTTCTGGCCGTGACCGAACTGACCGGTGACTCAGTTACACCCAGGCACCGGACCGGACCGACCCGCTTTCACTCTTCGGTCTTCATTAACTTTATAGATACGCATCTGAAAAGTGTGGCTGACTTTTACATTCTCTCTGTGCGGATCCACTTTCATCCAGTTTGTGACGGCGCACAAAAGCTTCGATGTGTCGAAGCTCCACATCGACCGTTTGACCAGAACCGGGTCAAGAGACAAACAGAGTTGTCAAACAGCAATCTGTGACCTCTGACCCCCGCTGGCTGTTTGTGTAAACACGGCTGGGCTCGATGCTGGTTCTGGTTCTGGTCTGTTAGGCTGCTGAGAGTTGCTCTGCAGTTTGTCTGAGTTTCATAAATTATTTCCTGAGTGAATGAAGTTCTGCAGCGTCGGAGCCTCAGAAACGCATGAAGCTGCAGCTAGCAGCTAGCATCACAGCATCATTACAATTCATAACTGACTTAATTACAGCGTCCGTAATTAATACCATAATAACCATACAGCAATGAAATAAACATTTTCAATTAAAAAATCATTTTTGCTGCTAAATTATTGGATAAATATTCATATGATTTCAAATATTTTATAGTTTTTAATCTATTTTTAGGTTATTCAACCATCAAATCCTTTAGAAATGTGGATTAGCATTAGCTGCTACGTGTTAGCACTTAGGTGCTATTTTAGGCTAGCGTAGCTTCACTGATAGGCTAACTCCTTTTAGCACAACGATAGTCTAGTCCAGCATCCAATCAGATCATTTAGACCGGCCGTTAGCGGATGTGCGTCAGATTTACGGGTGTACCAGAAACGGGCCTTTAAAAATATGAAGGACCAAAATAGATTCCCATTTATTAACCTGTTTGAATTCGTCTTAGCTTTGGAGCAACTAAACCAAACGTTGACTTTTCACTGAACTGTAAATTCAGCCCAAATCAGGAACCAAACAGTAACTGAGCCGGTTTAATAATAACATTTTTATCTTTTCCATCTGCAGTGATTTAGAATTTTACTGACGTTTTTTACCCAGCAGATGAAATGAAAAAAGCACCAAAAGTTTGTTTTAAAATACTTCTATTGCCCTTCAGCTGCTTTCAACCGAATGCTTTTGGACTCTGCTGGTTCTGTCCATCTTGGTCCGGTTCGGTCCTTAAACCAGTTGGGGCTCCTGCAGGGCATTCTGGGTAACGTAGTTTGTGTTCGGCGGACGGTGAGCTGGTGATGCGTTCAGGACCGCCTTGAGGCAGCAGGGTGTGACCCGGCATGGGAAAGAAGTGTAACCCAGGGTAAAAACTGCCCTTAATCCCACCTTTGGTGCTCCATTGGGTAGAGTGACAGTCAGTCACACAGTGCATTCAGCCAATCACTGCATCTTGAGTGGTTAATCAGGCCTGCTCCAGCTTTCCCAGTCAGGTGTGAGGGGGAGAGCTGGAGACAAAGGAGCCACAGATCTGAACATCCAGTGAGCTTGGAGCCATGAAGTTGTCATGCACTGAACTATTTATGGAATTGGCCAGGTGATCCTTTGTGGGGTTAAAGGGTGGCGAGCTTCTGACAACTGGCTGGAGCCAGGAGAAGCTGAAATTTACTCCATACTGGTCTGGTAGGAGTCTGATGGTCTGTACTGGTTCCCCCTCCATCTCACTACCTAGACACACAATCCATTATTCATCTCTTTTCTGGTGGAAACAAATTGCGCTTCGACATTTTTTCATCACAAATAACTGGACAATTAAAACATGGACTTTTAAATGTGTGTCGGTCAGACGATGTGCTGACCAGCGGGGAAAGTTAGGACTCTGTGCACATCTATATAGAAGATCTACTGCAGTACTGTGTATATATATTGTATTTATTTATTTCTTTTTTTGGTTTCCATGTATGTTTGTGTCTTGTGGTGTTCACTTACTTTTTTTCTTTAAAATACATAATATTGAAAGCAGTTATTCTTTTGTATTGTTTTATTGATTACTGACAGCAGCTCCAGTAGATGAATCTAGTCTTCTGGTGTTCTGTGCCATCTAGTCCCTTAACTACATTATGTAGTGCTACAGAAGCGACCCAGTTGGAGTTCTGAATCAGTCGGGACCGTCGGCCTGCGCATGGACAGGAAGTGTGTATGATAGCAACAGGAAGTAGCTGCCATACACACAGGAAGCTGCTGATGATCCAGGTCATCAGGGTCTGGATTCCTGGGAACAGCAGGAAAGGTTCTGGTCCAGGTCTGGTTTGGACTCTAACCTCCATTCAAAATGTTCTGGGTCAAACAGCAGCTGCTGCTGAAGCAGAACCAGAACCAGGTCAGAACCACAAGCTCGCTGGTTGGTTTCCTTCATCTGGTTTGACTCATCATGACTCCGAACCGGGCCTGCAAACCGGGCCTCAGTCTAATAATAAACCGAGACCAGCAGGAAGGCAGATAAAGTCCAGACTCCTCCCTCTGCAGCTCTGATTCTACTGGGAGCCCAAAGCCTCCAGAACCAAACAGAACCTCCAGAACCAAACAGAACCTCCCTGAAGCAGAGAACCAGCTGCTGGACCAGAACCCGGCTTTGGTCCGAGAAAGAATCCATGGAACTGGGCCAGAACTGAAGATGACCTCTGACCTGAAGACGGATGAGTGACTAAACAATTTTAGATGAAATAGTAAAATCAGATCATGTAACCATTTCGTCCTCTCAGGTTCTGGTTCTGGTCCAGTAGAACTCGTCCAGAACCACAGCAGCTCCTCTCTGGTGTGTTTTAGTATTCTGAGGACAAGAAGCAACCTGGCGGTTATAAATCAGGTGTGTGTGTGTGTGTGTGTGTGTGAGATCCGAAGCTGCAGTAGCAGAGTCGGTGATGAGGACACGCTTCACAGTCTGGAGGACATCTCACCTCACCGCTCTGTGTGTGTGTGTGTGTGTGTGTGTGTGTGAACACTCACGGAGGCGGTTGTCATGGTAACGAGGTTTGCAGCAGCTGCATGCTAACAGCTTAGCCTTCAGCCAGGTGTGTGTGTGTGTTTTCCTGTGTCTGTTGGACCCTGAACGCCTCGCAGCCTCTGAAATGAAATGGACAGAACCGACCCAGAAACGCCGGAGGTCGATTCTGGGTCCGGTAGAGTTCAGAACCAGCTGGACAGGTCAGATAATTCTGCATAAAACAGAAGCTTTGTTTCTGGCTGAGAGAACTTGAAGCAGCTCACTGGTTCCACTGATCCAGTCCAAACCAGACCAGACCGGTTCTGACCCGGTCCAGACTTCAGCTCCAGCGTCTCTTTATCTCAGATTGAGGCAGAGAGGAAACAGCAGGTGAGAATCTGATGTTGGCCGGTTTCTCCCTGTGAGAATGAGACACACACAGACACACACACAGAGACACACACACAGAGACACACACACAGAGACACACAGAGACACACACACACAGAGACACACACACACACACACAGAGACACACACACACACACAGAGACACACACAGAGACACACACACACAGAGACACACACACAGACACACACACACAGAGACACACACACACACACACACACACACAGAGACACACACACACAGAGACACACACACAGAGACACACACACACACACAGAGACACACACACACACACAGAGACACACACACACAGAGACACACACACACACACACACACACACAGAGACACACACACACAGAGACACACACACACAGAGACACACACACACAGAGACACACAGAGACACACACACACAGAGACACACACACACACACACAGAGACACACACACACACACACAGAGACACACACACAGAGACACACACACACACACACAGAGACACACACACAGAGACACACACACACACACACACACACACACACACAGAGACACACACACACAGAGACACACACACAGAGACACACACACACACACAGAGACACACACACACACACAGAGACACACACACACAGAGACACACACACACACACACACACACACAGAGACACACACACACAGATGTATTGATTAAAGGCTCAGATAAACCCAAACCCACTCGACTCATTGACTGAAAGTGGATCTGAGGTGGTTCTGATGAAGTGCTGGATGGTTCTGGAACCGGGCCAGAACAGAATAATTCTGCTGTGATTTGGATCCGGATGTTCTGGACCGCTCAGAAGAACTCTGCCTTTCCTTCAGATGATTAAAACGTCTCATATTATATTTTCAGAGGAGCGGTTCTGATCCAAACAGCCAGACAGTTTGGTCGTTTTTAAAGTGGTTCTGATCAACAGAACCAGCCGTTTCTTTGGACTTCTGGCCTTTTTGTCCTCAGTCCAACACTGAACGCTCAGAGAACATACAGCAGTTGTTGACATTTAAAATTTAAGAATCAAAAAATAAAAAGATTTTTTTAAATCTCATGTTTAACAGAAATCAATTGTTTTTTCCTAAAAATCTTAATGAAATGAATTAATGAGTCACAGGAACATTGATTTCCCTTTGGAAACAACAAAGTATTTATGAATCTTAAAATGTCCGTTTTATTCAGATCTGATCATTTTCGGTCCGTTTCTGATCAGGAACGGTTTCGTCTAGAAAGCGGTCGGGTTCTTTGGATCACAAACCGGGAGCCTGATGACTAAAGGATCTGCGCCCGTTCATCTGCTAGAACCTGCAGAACCTTCAGGCTGGTTCTGTTAGGAACATCTGGACCAATCTGACCTGTGAGCAGCGTTCAACCTTCGCAAACACATCAATCCTTGAAAGAGCCTTTGATTACATGGAAGAACTAAACACAAGTTACCAATAAACAGGAAGAGTTAAGCACAACTTACTGAATTAGCATTTAGCTAGACGGAAGAGTGATAATAATGTAAGTCCCTGCAGTGATGAAGCCTCTGGTCTCCAGACAATCGGCAGGTTCTGATGTACTGGAGCCTAACGGGCAGGAGGGCGACTGAACCAGCAACTCTCCTGGGATCCACACGTTTTCAATGGCCAAGCTTCAACTCCTCCAGTTAGCCGTTAGCTACAGACGCTCTGCAGCCACAGGAGCAGGAAGAGCTACTGGGAAACTGCTGATTAGACCAGAACCAGAACCAGAACCAAAACCAAGACCAGACCCAAGACCAGAACTGGAACCAAAACCAATAACAGAACTAGAACCAAAACCGGAACCAAGACCAGAACCAAAACCAGAAACAGAACCAGACCAGAACAGGAACCAAAACCAACAACAGAACCAGAACCAAAACCAGAACCAGAACCAGGGCCATCAAGGACTTCTCCATCTGCTGGGTTTTTACTTTTTGGTATTCTTACTGTTGACTGTCTTCAGGAGAACGTTTAGAATAAATTACACACATTTGGTGCAGTGGGTAGCACTGTTGCAGCCAGAAGGTTCTGGGTTCGATTCCTGGCCCAGGTTCTTTCTGCATGTTCTCCCTGTGCGTGGTGATTCTGTCCGGTTCTCCGGGTTCCTCCCACAGTCCAAACACATGACTGTCAGGTTAATTGGTCTCTCCAAGTTCTCCTTAGTGTGAGTGCCTGGTTGTTTGTCCTGTGTGTCTCTGTGTTGCCCTGGCGACCTGTCCAGGTGACCCCGCCTCTCGCCCTTTGACCGCCGGAGAGGCACCAGCAGCCCTAGCAGCCCCACTAGGGACACGCGTGGAAAAAAATGGATGGATGATCACAGACCAGAGAATCCAAGATCTGTTCTGCTTACCTACCTTTCATGTAGCTTACCGTGTTTTTTCTGCAGCATTTTGCGTGAAATGGATCGACTTTGTTGTAATTATTTGTTACCAATTTCCTTGAACTCATCTGATGACTTCAAAGCATTGAGAAGTGGCTACAGGAAGTAACAAACCACATTTCCAACCTTTGGTTCAGTCTAGTGCCACAGCGACCATCTTGATAGCCACATTACCTACCAGTCTGAGGCCATCTGGTGTCTTCAGGGTCTCCATCTCGACAAAAACTGTTGATCAGCTTCTATATCTTCTTAGTCCGTACACCATGTGGTGTTGACAAGGCCTTAAATTCTTAACCATGAGCTCAGAACTATTATCCATTACCATAGACAGACTGAAGATGCATGTGGAGACAGTGGGGAGAAAGAACCTCCCTGTAACGGGAAAAAACCTCCAGCAGAACCAGAAGTTGACTCTCTATGAAAGGTCATCTGTCACGACCTCCGGGGGATTTGAAAGGACAGAGCAGAGAGACAGAAAGAGAGAAGACCTGCTCCGGGAGTGTTTCTATACTGGAGAAAATAAAGAGTTAGTGGCTTCATCTATTAGAAAAATTATTATTTTATTTCCCTTTGGGATCAATAAAGTATTTTTGTACTGAAACAGTTTAACTCAGCTGATTTCAAAGACTGAAGGGAGAAAAAAAACAGTTGACCCAACACCAGGGAACCATTGATCCTCTAGAAGGAAAACAGGGACCGAATTTCAGCTGGAAAACTGCAAATAAGAGCTGGTGGATTAGGCAGTGAACCTCTGTGACCTCTGACCTGCAGCGGATCTCTCCATCGACAGTCATCCAGAAGAAATTAAATCGCAAGAGGCCGTAAGATTTTGACACAGAAATAAATCAGTTTTCACGTTTAAGTTTAAATTGTTGTTGAATGTAAATAAAATTTGTTTGAGTTACTGAATTATCAAAGTATGGTCCTGGTTTTTAAATATTTAGATTAAAATTCAAACTAAATATTAAGAAGATGTAAAAAAAAAAATAAAGGTATGTATGTTGAAATGTAAATGAAATACCTTATTTCCACCCAAAAACATATTTTTGATAATATTCTTCAGAAATATAAATATTATCTTAATGCAGCTACCTTAATATGTCAACATAGCCACATTAAATCATCAATAATAATAATAATAATAATAATGCACTCGTGTGGAGTAAAGGTTTAGTGTAGTGATATTTACAAAGCCTAACCTGAATGACTTCCTGCAGCCTCCAAACTGTATTCACCAAATCCTTGGCAGCCATCTTTCTTTCACATCACAACTGACTTTCAAACATGAACTTCAGATTCTAACACGCTAATTCCACCTAAACCTCCACAGGCCACATGACCACAGCAGGTACTGACAGAAGGATTTACAGCAGCAGAATAATTCTCAGCTCAGAGAACCAAACCAAACCAGCACCAGGCCAAACTTTGGCCTTCAACAACAGCTAGCAACAAACCCAGCAGCAGCTCTTACTTTGAGACGTCTTCCAAACCCGTCATGCAACAGTTGCTTGATCTAACCTACCTTTGATGGGTCAGGCGGATCCCCCAGGCAGCTTGAAGGGATCATCAGCTTTATTGAAAATCCCCTTAATATCCATAATTGATTGCCATTTTTTTCCACAGATATTTCAGGGAGCCAGCAGCCAAACCAACCTCGCTGAGACGGCATGGTCGGTCGCTCCTCCTCTGCTGCTCTGTTTAAATACACAAAATGGCTTCAATAACTTCATCAGAGAAAATCCAAACACCTTAAAATAAGATTTCCGACGAACGACTTGCCAAATAACAAGCACGGTGATTCAAACATGGCGCTCCTGCGGATACTGGCCAGCTACTCCTCAACAGGTCAAGTACAAAGTGCCAAACTACGAGGCCTAAACACTGAGACGATTTCAGGATAATCCGTAAAAGCTTTGAGTCATTTATGCTGGGCGTCTAGGCGGGTCTGGCGTATTGGGAAATCAGAAAATATAATTTTCACAACCGGGTCCCAGAGTGGAAGAACATCAGCACGCCGATTTATTGTCTCTGTGTCCATGTAAGCAAGCCGGTCTTTTTTAAAGGATGACGTCAAAACTCTACGGCTCGCGCTCATAAATAACAAACATGGCGCAGTTCGGCAGGGTTGCCAAATCTGACAGTTTCCAAACCAAACCGCCCAACTTCAAAAAACAGTCCAAATATCAACTATCAATAATTCTGAAAATGTTGAAATAATTTTTTTTTCTGCAAGAACGGACTTTTGTTTTCTCTTACCTCTGTTGAATAAATATTGATTTTCCTTAAGATGATTCTATTTTCAGTCAGTTCTTAAACTATATTAGGGATAAACTGGTTTGTTCTTAGAAAAGTGTACATTTTCAAAATAAAAAAAAAAAAATCTACCATCACAGGAAGTCAGCTTCACCGGAAGTTAGCAGTGGAAGGATATTCCCGCCCTTACCTCGGCGTAGGTCTTGTTGCCTAGCAACCGTGACTCTAAACCGGATCAGAGGAGAACGTAAAGTTCCCGAGTTTTTTATTTTATTTTTATTTTTTAGAATTTTTTTTATTTTACAGCAGCTTTATCGTCGTCGCCCGGCATATTTATGTCTTTGGCTGAGAGGTGATCACATCCAGGTAAACTAATTTTGTTTAGTCTGCAATCTTTCAAGAATTGCATGTTAACTTTAGCTAATTTCATGGATAATTTTAGCGACTGAAAGACTAAACTATTATAATATATTAGTGACTCCAGATGCTTCAGAAAGATGTTCTGTCTCTGAAGCTTTCTCTGTATACTTTGATAAGTTTGATCAAAATAACCTGAGATGTTCCTTAACTCTTTAAGGACCAGTAAAGGTAATGGGCGCCATGTTGGTTGATACATCTGCCTCTCATACTAAGGCTGCTATTAGAAGTGCGTTGATACCACCTAGTGGTCAGAGTGTGAATTACACGTGGTTAATAAAAGCGAAAGTGCGCAACGGGGGGATAAACAGTAAATAATTTTAACCCTTAGATGGGGTTAAAATATATTTAGGCTGACTAATGTTTTCTAGATATGGTAAGTCTATGGTAAATCAGTTATTTTTCATTTCGATACTGCAGCGTTTTAGCTACACTCGGCAACTAAGGAATGGAAATAAGTAAAATAGTATTAAGAACCAATAAATAACATTTAGGTGCAGTTGTTGAAAGAGTAATTATGTGTATATATTTTGATCATGCAACTCTGAATTAAAATATTGCTTTAGATTACAAGCAGTCATATGTAAATATTAATTAATACATTTTCATAAGTATATACTGTATATCCTAATACAATATTGGAGATACAAGTTTCTTGTACAGTAAAGGGATTTTTGTATTATTTGTATATAAATACTGCAGGATGAACACTTGTTCAAAAATATACGTTGAAATTGAATTTATAAAGCTGATTTTATTTATCTAAAAAGAGGCCAGGAGCCCACAGGACTGTGCAGGAATGGGATTCAGCTGTAATGAAACACTGTAATGATGAAAAAGCAATGATTGTTCTAAAACATATATTTTAACTCAGTTTCTAAGCCTTGTTGGAGCATCAATAAAATAATCACCATATTAAGATTGAGCAGCCTGTTTCATTCCTTAAGTGCTTGGTGGATATAATTAGCATCATAGCTATATTTACGTTTAAAGTTAGAATTTCTAAGTAATTTGACATCTGATTCATTTTCTGTACACCCTTGTCCCCAGTGGGATCAGGAGGGGCTGCTGCCTCTAAAGCGAACGTTTTGGGCGAGAGGCGGTGTCACCTGGACGGGACACCAGTCCATCGCAGGGCAACACAGAGACAGACAGGACAAACAACCAGGCACACTCACACATAGGGAGAATTTAGAGAGACCAATTAACCTGACATTCATGTTTTTGGACTGTGGGAGGAAGCCGGAGAACCACAGAGAAGAACATGCAGACTCCGTGCAGAAAGACCCCGGGCTGGGAATCAAACCCAGGACCTTCTTGCTGCAAGGCAACAGTGCTACCTACTGCACCACTGTGCAGCCCTCACAACAAAACAGTAAAAACAATTGTACTGATATAAATGGAGGTATTAAGTAGTTAAACAATGCCAGCAGAGGTTCTGGATCATTTTTGTTTTGCTCATAAAAAGTGAGCAAAACAGTTTTGGGGGGTTCCTGTAATGAGGTCTGGTGGCTGTTAATGTGGGTGAACTGGTCCAGAGAGCGGTGAGAGTGGACTGTTGTCATGTTCTCATTAATCTGTCTGTGATTAAACACCATCTGCCCGGTGGGGGGGGCAGAGTGCTGGGGGACCCTCGTTAGGAGCTCATTAGGGGATGGCAGCGCTCCGTCTGTGACGCTCGGTCGTGCACACAGAAGCTCTCAGATTGTGAGGAAACAGCAAACAGTTTCTTCGTTTCATTCAAACGTGAAAATGAAACTGCTAATACTTTCTGACACGTTTCTTGTTTTAAAGTTGAGTTCAGTCCGAACTTTAGATCAATGGAACAGAAACAGAAATCTGTTTTACTGAACGTCTGAAACACCAAAAGTTTTACTTTAGATCTGAGAGTAAATCTGCTGCATCTGCTAATAAACATCAGAGATGAGAAATAAAACTGTGTGGAAGGAAGATCTGTTCAACCAGCAGGAAGATGGATGGATGGATGGATGGATGGATGGATGGAAGGAAGGAAGGAAGGAAGGAAGGAGGAAGGAACAGATCAATTAATCTTTTCTTCAGTAATCAATAACCCGGCGGTTCTGTTCCTGAACCAATCAGAACCGTTTTGTTCTGAAGGTTTCTTTCTTTCTCCTTCAGACCAAACATCTGGATGAGGAGTAAATGAAGGAGATCAGGAAATTAATTAGACAGGAAGTGATGCGTAGATAATCTGATTTCCACCTGGGGGCGCCTGACGTCACCTGACTGACTATTTATTGATCAAAGAAGAGTTCGTCTTATTTACACTCCAAGACTTTCTCTGGTCCATAGCAAAACCACACGACCATTAACTCGGCCATCCAATCAGAGAGAGAGAGAGAGTGTGTGTGTGTTTTAGTGTGTGTGTGTTTGAGGGGTAATCTCATTACTGTGATGGCAGCTTTCATATTATTACACACACATCGTTTACTACAGTGTGACTCAACCTGTCTGCCCTTTCAGCTTGGCTTCGCGTCTCAAACACGCTGTGTGTGTGTGTGTGTGTTTGTGTGTGTGTGTGTTTGTGTTCTAGTATTACAGAGCATTAGTGTATTGTCTACACGTATTGATCTGCACCCGGCTCGCTCTGTTTGGGAGACTCACTTCAGTGCTGATGTCTCCGCTGCGTCCTCATAAGTCAGGACATTTCCTTCATGATTTGGACGTTTTGTCTTTGTTTGCTGGACTTCTGGACATGTCTGTGTCCAGAAGTCAACCTGAATAAAGTTTCATGAAAAGGCTAACCACAGAAGACTGCTGAGGCTATTAGGGCCCAAAATGTCAAGTTGTGAGCACTCAAAGATTTTTTAATTATCATTGAAAGTGAAAAATGTATTTATTTTTAAGACATTTATTGTTTTTATTTCTTCAACAATATATAAATTTGGAATGTATTATTAAAGCAAAGTAAAATATAAGCACAATCGCCAACTCACTTTTTGCACGTTTTTGTTCTTCCGTTAATATCTCTACTCTTCTTCAAAACATACCATGCACTTAAAAAAACACCAGGTTGCTTTTTGGCAATAAGTTCTTAATTTTTTTGTGTCTGGAAAATGAGCCGTTCCAAAACCCTCCAGAATATAACATCACAAATCAGCAGGCGCTGCTTGTTACCTAGCAAGTGGAGCTCCAGCCTGTTTGGTCAGCTGGTTTTCCTACTGGATTTGCTGTACAATGGCTGCTGGAAGAGTTTTGCTGTTGATTTACCATCCAGAAAACACTTGTTGCATTCTGGCTGGTTGTGCAGGAGGCTCCACTTCTGCTTCTCGCAGATGTATGGTTGGGTAATTGCTCATGTGTTATCAGCCATTTTCACATGGTAGTTTAAATGTTGGGAGGGGGGCGTGGCCAGCAGCTTCTTTTCTTTTAAAGCGACAGACACCCTAAAGCAACTCAGGATAGGCAGAACTGAGCAGACTGAAATCTAATTTTCTGAGAATGGTTTTGTGCAAAAAATAATAATGAACACATAAACAATCTGAAGCCAAAACATTTAGATGGATAACCAGCTAAACCTGGAACAGGAAGTCCTATCAGAATAAAACAGGAAGCTCAGATCATGTCCTCCACCATCTACCTGTTGATGTTTATGATGGTGACATCGTGGTTGTGTGCGCCCCCTGCAGGAGATGTGGTGGACATCTACCAGCGGGAGTTCCTGGCCCTGAGGGAGCGGCTGCACTCGGCCGAGCAGGAGAACCTGCGGCGCTCCAAGGAGCTGAACCTGGTTCTGGAGGAGATCAAGCGGGCCATCGCCGAGAAGCAGGCGCTGCGGGACATCAACCGCACCTGGAGCAGCCTGTCAGGTCAGTGATGAAGAGCAACAGGAGGAGGAGGAGCAGATTTCACTTATCACAACTGAATGAGTACGGTGGCAACGTGACACAAATCAGATATTTACAGAAAATCATGATGGAGGAGTTTGAGTCGAGATGAATCAGTCAGGGACATTTTCTCCGAATTTTTCTCTTCAGTGTTTTATCTGTTTAACAAATTAATGAATGGATGAGAACCGACAAGAAAGAAAGTAAAAAAAGAAAGAGAAGGAAGGATGGAAGAAGAAAATGTGTTGCTGTTTGGTTCTGGTCCGTCGGGTCTGACTGGTTCTGGTTCCTCAGAGGAAACGCGGCTGAAGCTGTGGAACGTGAGCAGCAGTAAAAACGTCCTGCAGCTTCCCTCCATCTTCCATCATCTTCCTCACCTGCTGAGCCGCGAGGACAGCCTGCAGCCCGCCATTCACCTGGGCCAGGGACGCACTGGAGGTAAGATACACCGGCTGCTGAACCAGTACCTGGAACAGAACCAGAACCAGAGATGGAAACTCCTCCTTCCGTTAGATCTGCTGTTGGGTTTCAGATCTTTGTTCAGTCAATGACGGCAACATGCAAACCAAGCCCACATCACCATACCTCCAACACCGTACTTCACAGCTGGTGCTGGGCTTCATGGTCAGGAAGGAATTAGAATAACTACAGCAAAAGCAGGGAGGATAATAGAAAACTATTAAAAAAGTCTGGATAAACTGAGAATAATACCAGAATGAAATTAGGGCAAAATCAAGCTTCAAACAAGGTCAAATAAAAATAAACTTTGATACAAAAATAACTAATAAAATCAAAATAAAAACAAGAATAAAACTGAGACACAACTATTAAAATATCATGTTAAAGTAAGGGTAAAATTATAATAGAAAACAGAATGAAACCAAGAGAAAATTAATAAAAAGGTCTGGATAAAATCAGAATAATACCAGGATGAAATGAAGTTGAAATCAGGTTTAAATGAGGGTGAAATAAAAAATAATCTTGATTAAATAAAAAATAATGAAATAAAAGCATAGCAGAGGACAGATAAGACCAGACAATATGACTCAGTTTTCCTCCAGTGGAGCTGCAGCAGACCGGTCAGTTTATTCCCTTCTGACGGTTAAAACTCTGTGCCTGCAGCAGATCCTGTGTGCTTTATTGGATTGGGATCTGGAATATTGTGTTGGAAAAAGAAACATTATGAGGGATGCTTGATGGTTTCTGACAGCAGGCTCCGATGACGTTTACTGTTAAAAACCAGGTCTGGTCCTCAGCTGGCCGCAGGCGCACCGCTCAGGCCTGATTTTTATAACGCTGCCTCACAAATTAAACTCAGCGGAGAGAAAATGTTCAGCAGGAGCAACCTGGACAAGATGAGCTACTGGCTCCAGGGTGACGCTGCAGGAGGAGGTTAAATACAGGAAGAATTAAGGCAAAACGTCATGAATCACACCTGCACGCACACACACACACACAGACCCAAGTCCTGGCTGCACTGGCAGCACAGGGGGCAGACCTCCGCCTGGGGACACACAACCCACTGAGACCCCTGTGACGCAGCCATTGGCTCTGGAGGCTAAAATACAGACGGCTGAGCAACGTTACTGTGTGCGCGTTGTGGGTGTGATGTGTGTGTGCATGCGTGTGTGTGTGTGGAGTCTCATTTATTCATGTAGTGATTTTTTTTTCTGCCTAGTAAACCATTTCCTGCTCCTTCATATGGATGTAAACACAGATAAACAAACACATTGGAAAATGTAAATCAGTGTTTTACACAGCTGAGTATGTGTGTGCACGACTGCGTGTGTGTGTGTGTGTGTGGGCGTGTGTTTGTTTCTATTACCTTGTGGGGACCATTTTTCTGACATATACTACATTGTGGGGAAACACTGCTCTTTGTGGGGACCAAAGCCTGGGCCCCACAAGGGGAAACGCTGTTTTTGGGTCAGGGGTCAGATTTACGACTAAGGTGTGAATTGAGTTTTGGTTGGGGTTAGGTATGTAATGGATAGGGTTAGGATAGGATAAGGGTAAGGTTTAGGCTGTAGAAATGAATGGAAGTCAATGGAAAGTCACCACAAAGACAGCTATGCAAACGTGTGTGTGTGTGTACGGCTAAGTGTAGTGAAATATATTTATGATGGAGCGATAGTGGTTTGTTGCCCTGGAAGTGTTTGATAATTCAGTGCAGGACAGAGATAAGAACCAGGAGGAGATACTGAGGAAGATCACTATAAATGCTTATCTGGGTGTGTGTGTCTGGGTGTGTGTGTAAAAGACAGAGTCAGATAAATTAGATTTTCATGTAAAACCATTAAAGACCAAAACAGAGTGCACTCAGTGTTTCTCCAGATGCATATTGAATTAAATGAAGGTCAATCTAAACAGAACAGAAGCCATGTTTCATGGTTCTGGTATTCTTGTCATGAATACCAGTGTTCATGAGGACAGCTGGAAAAATTCATGGTTCTGAGGACGCTGTGGATTATGAGAACTTTATGGTTCAATCTGATGTGTTCATAGTTCTGTTACAATACCAATATTATCTCCCCAGTAGCCCTTTCCCCAAGTTTGGGCTTTAATGTAGGACTGTAACTGACGACTATTTTAGGAATCTATTTTTCTGACAATCAGTTAGTCAGATAAAAATTGGCACATTCTGAAAATTTTTAATTTAATTACTTAACTTTTTTATGTTCTCTGGAACAGAGGTACTGCTCACCCTCATGAATATCTTAAAATAGAAACTAGGAATTAGGGCTGGGCCACATGGTTTAAAAATAAAATATCTGATGTTTTTATACCAGATCTAATTTTCAATTTAAATATTTTTTTCTTGCTTTCTTTTATAAGAAATCAGTTACAAATGACAGATAATGGTGGGAAAAAATTACAATGTCATAAACCAAAAATTCACTTCATCAATAAAATGCATTTATGGTCCAACCCTGGTAGGAATAATCATTCAAATGAGCAAAGTAGTATATTGTACTTCTTTGTTAATACCGGTCCAGACCAGCTCAGACCAGTTCAGTCCATTCCAGACCACTCTGTTCCCAGTTGCTGATGGTTCTTGTGTCTCCAGTCTCCATAGTGATGGGCGTCCCCAGCGTGAAGAGGGAGGTCCACTCCTACCTGACGGACACGCTCAGCTCTCTGATGTCGGAGCTCAGCCCGGCGGAGAAGGATGACTGCGTCGTCGTCGTCCTCATCGCAGAGGTCTGTGTTTGTGTGTGTGGGGGTGTGTGTGTAGGTCTACAGCCTAAACCATTTCTACAGGTTTAGGCTGTAGAAATGAGTGAAAGTCAATGGAAAGTCCCCACACGCAAAACGTGTGTGTGTGTGTGAGCCATGTTGTAGAGAAACATGGCTGCTCTGACCAGTGGGAGTTTTTGTCATGATGGATTACTATTTTCAGACCCACATGCAGAACACAGTTCAGGAGAGGTATATATGGTAATTGGTTTATTGTAAAACGGCAAGCGAAGGTAGTGGAAGCTCGGGTCTGGTCCAGGGAGGAAACGGGTTCACGGAGCGATCGGCTCTCTAAAGAGGCAGAGCAGAATGGTGAGTTCAGGGTTGTCGGAAACGGGAAAGTCACAGAACAGAGTAAACGGAGCTTACTTGTGGTTCGATGGTACGAGATCTAGGAGGGTTTACTGGAAGGTTCGGAGTCTTAGTCTCTTAAGTGGATACAGGTGGTCCGGTGCTTGACGGCTGGTGTCCAGGAGGAAAACAGAGGATTACGTTGGAGGGCAGACAGGTAGGCTCGGGCTCGGCGGGGACAAAGGAGCGGTGCAACTGCCAGTCATGGAATCCGGGGGGGAACTTGTAGTCAGACTGAGGAGGTGAGTCTGGGAACTCGGGCAACCAGTGGGTAGGACCCACGGCGTCACGAGGGGAATCTCGATCAGAGAAGCAGACAGGATCAGTAAGGGCTTCTCCGGGGAAAAACCTGAAGGCAAAAAACAACAGGAAAAGTCACTAGAGGATTCAGATCAACGAGGATTCAGATCAACGAGGAAGGATCAGAGGCTAGCTCTAGGAGGCTCAGAGGTATCGTTACTGGCTAACACTCGGGCGCCGAAGGACTGGCAGAAGCCTCTTTTAGTACACGCCGCTGATAAGTTGATCAGGTTCAGGTGTGCTTGATGACGGTCTACACACACACTCCAGTCGGGTGAGTATGGCGCCATCTGTCGTAAAAGGTGAGTGTATGCACAGAAAAACCCACAAAGAAGAACCAAAGGACCCCGAACCACAACAGTTTTATTTATGCTCAGACATTTAAGCTCAGCGTTTGGCTGAAGCAGAACCCGGCTGGCGGCTGGAAACTGGAGATTAGGTCGCTGCTCCAGGTGTCCAGAACTGGCCAGAGACAATAACGCTGTTATCAGAGTTATTGTCTCTGTCTATGGTTGTGCTCCTGTCTTTGGACATGAGTGTCTTTGATACGTTTAGTGATCAAAGATCTCCTCTTTACAGTGAGTAAAGATGCACTCCAACACTGCAAAACACAAAATCCTACCAAGTATTTACGTCTAGTTTCAAGAGCAAATATCTCTTGAAACTAGACAGCTACCTAAAACAAGCTTGTTTTAGGTCAATAAGTCTTTAATATCAATAAAAGGTTCTAAGATTTTTGCTTTAATAGCATGAGAAAAATGTCTTGTTATAAGTGGAATTAGAACTTTTCTCATCCATCCATTTTCTTCCAGCCTGGTCCCATTGAGGTCAGGTTGGTGCTGGTGCCTCCAGCTGTCAGGGGATGAGAGGCGGGGTCACCTGGACAGGTCGCCACTCCATCGCAGAACTTTTTATCAATATTCAAGAATTATTCACTGTTCCTCTTATAGTGCACATTTGATACTTCCAGTATTTGCTTTCATTGTGTTTTGTACTATCCATCCATCCATCCATCCATTTTCTGTTCACCCTTGTCCCTAATGGGGTCGGGAGGGTTGCTGGTGCCTATCTCCAGCTACGTTCCAGGCGGGAGGCGGGGTACACCCTGGACAGGTCGCCAGTCTGTCGCAGGGCAACACAGAGACATACAGGACAAACAACCATTCACACACAACACACACACCTAGGGAGAATTTAGATAGACCAATTAACCTAACAGTCATGTTTTTGGACTGTGGGAGGAAGCCGGAGTACCCGGAGAGAACCCACGCATGCACAGGGAGAACATGCAAACTCCATGCAGAAAGACCCCGGCCAGGAATCGAACCCAGGACCTTCTTGCTGCAAGGCAACAGTGCTACCAACTGCGCCACTGTGCAGCCCACGTTTTGTACTATGTTTATATTTTTTATTTTTTGTGTGCTGTTTGGACAAAATAATCTTCCTGCAGGGATCGATAAAGTAATTTTGAATCCTGAATCTTAAAACAGATATCTTGCTAAAAAGTTACTTTTAAGTTAGCTTTGTCTTATTTCAAATGTACTGATATATTTGCATTAGAAACTGTACTTAAAATACTTGGCAAGATTTTGTGTTTTTGCAGTGTATTGATCTTTTTATGACCAACCTTTTATAATAAGTAGAACCATGTTTATGCTGAGACTTTGCTGCACCCAAACTAGCTTCTTTAAATCTGTTAAAGTGTTTAGAAAGAACCACCCATAATCCTGTTTTTATAACTGAGAATAAATTTGTTTAATCAAGTCCAAGTGAATCTGAAACACTATCGTTCTTTCTTTTAATTTAGCATATGTGCAAAAATCATTTTCAAGTCTTGGATTGATCACATCCCTTTCCTATAAAATTGGGCGACTTTATTTGCTTGATTTATGTTTTATTTTTAATTCTTTTGGCCTGTGAGAACTTCTGACTCTGATTTTGGCCCACATGTCAATAAGTTTGGACACCTGTTGTAGAGGCAGCAGCAGATCTGCTGTAGCTTCGGTCTTGTTGTCAAAATGATGGAGGTATTTTCACTCCTGATCAAATGTGAGGCCTGGCAGGACGCTTCAGCTTCTGTTTGGACTTAAACATGGAGAAAGCCCTGAAAGCTGCCGAATCTACATCTGATCACTGAAAAGGGAAGCTGCAGAGTTTATTATTCATGGCTGATCTGTCAGGTAGAAAGCTTCAGAAAGAACATCTGATCAGCAGAAAGTTGTTATTTACATGCACTTCCTGTTTACCTCCACTGGTGCTTTCAGATTAAAATACCACAAACTGCCTCATAAATGCTGAAAATGGTGATAAGTCTGCTGAGAGCCTCTAGGATGGATGTTAATGTGACAAAGAGAAACACCACAATGTGTGTCTGTGTGTTCTTGTGTTTCTACCCTATTTAAGACCGTGACCATGTCTACAAAGAGTGGCCTTAAAAAGGTGGGTTTATTGGTGGTTCTCAGAAACTCACAAATACAAGAACGTGTGCGTGCTTGTGTGTGCTCATTAGCTAAACCAGTGGCCTTTACAAATAATGTGAAGAAACACACGCATCAATACACTTTCATCCTGATGGTCAATTACACACACACACACACACACACACCCACACACACACACACGCACACACACGCACACACAGTGATAATGTCACTGACTCTGCTTCATGCAGCTTCCAGCTGCTGCAGGCGGAGGAAGCAGCCATGTTGTGAATCTGTTTCATCGTTCTGAGCCTTTAGTTTTAGTAGAGAACCTGCTGCTTCTTCTGGATCTGCCTGATGTTCCCCTCATTCATCCAGATGTTTCTGGGTCCGGACCTGTTCTGATCCGCTGTAGAAACTGAGTTGAGAGTTTTCCCAGATCTGGGAAGACAGAAGGTTTCAGTGATTTCACATCACTTCCTTCCTGTCTTAGTTTCTCTCTACAAATAAACTGAACTGAAATTTACTTCTTTCAGTCTCATGTTTGGTTTTCAGTTGTTATTTGGACCAATTTTATCATTTAAATCACTGCGGGTTCTGGTTTCACTCAGACTCATGCTCATGTTCATGGTTCACAACGTCTGAACAATGAGTTCAACCCAGATTCTGTTTTATTTCACTAAAACAACTGAAATACTGAATATTAACTGATTTCATTATGAATTTATTATTTATTAATTTTATTATATAATGTGTTGAATAATTAAAAATATATATATAAATAAGAATAAATCCATTTTATTACCATATATTTCTAGAAATGTATTTATGTTTATGTAAACAAAGACAGGAGTTGTTTTGCTTTTATTTGTTAATATTTATATCACAGAACCTACAGGTTTTGTTTTTATTGGGTTTTGTTCTGATTTTAGGCCAACCTCAAAATTCCCCCTCCTTTAAAAAATACTGCAGAAGATTTTTTTTTACACAATGAAATGAATTTTTAGAGAGAAATGCTTTTCCTGGGGCTTTTCTGTCTGGTTTTATAAGAATTTGCTCTATTAAACTTTTTAATTACATATGTTCAGAAGCTGGTAACTGTTAAACACAAAATCCTCTCCAGTGTTTTTGTTTAGTTTCTTGTGAAAATATCTCAACACCTGAAATGAAACAAAACGAACCTATAAGTAACTTTTCAGCAAAATATAGGAGGTTTGTTTAACCTCCTATATTTTAACTGTTGAAAATAGACTCTAGTACTCATTGCATTGGCAGATCTTTTTCCTTTATAACTAGAGAAAAAGATTTCTTTCCTAATTAGCTTTTTGCTTTATAGTTCTTCAGTTTCGCTTTGTTTCTTTAGTTATGAGCTGACGTCAGTGAGTTAATATTAGACATGATGTTTCCTCTGCAGTCTTTGTTTGATTGTTTTTCTGTCTATGTTTACATGGTTTTAATTTCTCAGTTTTAATGTTGTTTTTATTTTCTTTAGTTCCCATTTCATGGACGTCTGAAAGCCTCCTTAAACCCTCCATCACTTTCTTGTTGTTGCCCCAGAAAATGCCTGATGATGAACAGTTTTCTGCTCAAACGAGGGAATGTTTTCACCGAAAGCCGAGAAACGTTTGCAGAGTAGAAGGTGAACAGTTTGATGATTTCTGACTCCGTCTGTTCCTCGTTAACATGGCGAGCTAAGCTCCACCCGGCTGGCACCTACAGGACGCCGAACCAAACCGCAAGCCTGCTCCGCTGCTGGAAACTCGCATGTGACCGCAATGCGACCTTTGCCATTAAACAAAGGAGCTCAGCCTGAGCTGTGATTGGCCGGGATGGGAGGCTGAGCTGTGACATCACTGAGGAATCAGGATGTGTGTGTTTGGGTGTGAATGAGGGGGTTGATGTGTTTTCAGGCTGGGAAACAAGATGATCTCAGTTCGCCACATGTGTGCAGGACCAAAACAGCTGCAGAGAGTCGGACCATCACAATGCGACACAAGCAGAACCAGACATAATCTCACCACCAAGAGATGCAGCGAGACGACAAACCGATGCAGGAGATAAGGCAGAAAAACCAGAATAAATTCACATGAAGGAGCGAGGAACAGCCAGCCTGACATGAACAGATTAACTTAGCTCAGAAGAGGAGTGACAGCAAAATTACCAAAATATGGGAAAAACTATAATAAAACATACAGAACAAGAGAAAGACAAACATTCAATTCAACTCAAAAACACGTTATCCCAAAATTAAATTAAATGTCACAACTAAGATCATCCAAGTCTCTTAAAGGAGTTACTGTGGATGATGATGCTGTGGAGAGGAAGATCTCCAGTAGCAGTCAGTGTAGCCGTGAATCTGAAGAGGCCTCTGACTAAAGACTGTTGCTGACAGCTTGATGCTAACATGCTAACAGTTCATTATCCAGACAACAGACACAATATTCTCTGTTGTCTGTAACATGTCCACCTGTTGGCTAGCTCTGCTAATCCACCTCCTTTGCTTTTGCTTTTCCTCTTTAAATCTCCATCGGTCTTTATGATTAGAAAGACGTTGGAGTAGGGGATCAGATCCTTTCTCTCTTTCTACATTCATGTAGTCTAATTTTTTAATATTTTGCGATTTGGGGTGAAAGTTCAGATATTAAGAGATGCCAGTTGTAAAAAATAATACCTCGTTGCCACGGTTACCAGTCATACCTGTCAGAAAGTAAAACAGCAACACCAGGAGTCCTTACAGAGATGGCAAACTGTAGGATTTAATTTGGAAAACAGGACAGAAATTTACAACAAAATCAGACACAGAAATAATAAGTGAGACGCTGGAAAAAATCAACAAAATCTGAAACAGAAATAAACAGAGAAAAGAAGAAACCAAAACAAGTGAAGCTGCAAATAATGAGCTGGAAGTAAAACGCATGCAAATGAAGCAAATGGAGGCAAATGGAGGCAAACCGCAGAGGTAATATCAGCTGTTAGCGTTAGCCGGAGAGCTAACATTTATAACTGGAAATCTTCAGAGATGAAATCACAAAGACTATCAAAACTAAAGGCAGAAAAACCGAAGAGGAACGGGTCAGAACCAGAGAGGAACGGGTCAGAACCAGAGAGGAACGGGTCAGAACCACAGGGGAACGGGTCAGAACCACAGGGGAACGGGTCAGAACCAGAGAGGAACGGGTCAGAACCACAGGGTAACGGGTCAGAACCAGAGAGGAACTGGTCAGAACCAGAGAGGAACGGGTCAGGACCACAGGGGAACGGGTCAGAACCAGAGAGGAACGGGTCAGAACCACAGGGGAACGGGTCAGAACCAGAGAGGAACGGGTCAGGACCACAGGGGAACAGGTCAGGACCAGAGAGGAACGGGTCAGAACCACAGGGGAACGGATCTGATGGTCTGATTCCCATTCATACGCTAAGTCGCGTCTGCAGCGGCTTAGAGGTTCAGTCCTTGTTGCCATGGTGACGTCAGTCAGATTGGTGCTGAGAGGTTAGGTGTCAATCTATGCTGTAATCATTGACCCCTCTGACCTTTGACTTCTGTCTCTCTGTGTCCCTCAGGCCGACCAGCAGTACGCCAGCGGTGTAGCCGAGAGCCTGAAGCGCCTGTGAGTACCGCCTCGTGTCGGGGGGCCATTGCCGCGGTAACGGACCCAGAACGTCCTGTTTCCTCACCGACCGGTTCCGGTTCTGTTTGTGTCTCTCCTCCTAGTTTCCCGACTGAGATCCAGTCCGGCCTCCTGGAGGTCGTCTCTCCGTCGCTCCACTTCTACCCAGACTTCTCCAAACTCAGAGAGTCCTTCGGCGACCCAAAGGAGCGGGTCCGGTCAGTACCAGAACATTTCACCAGAACCCGAACACCGGCCCATGGACCGGCACCAGGACACAGGCACCAGGCATACATGTTACTGACAGTCAGACAACACAGGTGTAATTTAAAAGGATAGCGACTCAGTGTGCTATGCTAGCTTGACTTTGAAAAGCTCAACCTGTAGATGAGCTGCAGAATTCGGTGTTTCTGTTCAGTTGCGTAACTTTGACAGGTCATCAGTAAGACTGAATGTTTAGTTTGAAACAGTGACATTTATAAACGTATCAATAACATGATGAAAAAGTGACTTAGAAATTTTTTTTCTCTTAAAAATCATAGCTGTTATTTTTGACTACAGACCGCATAGCAACTGCTTATTAATAATCAACAAGCAAACATCAAGACTGTAAACATAAAACTCTAACGGACCGAATGTTCTGTCCTTTTTCTGGAAATTGTCTGTGTTTTTTTGTAGTTTTTTGTTGTTTGAGCTGGTTGCCACGGCAACGGGTTTGCATGTGGAGTAAAGCCGACAGAGAGCGATAAAAGAGAAGAATACGAGTGGTTTTGATTTGTTCTTCACCTGTTTTTTGCCTTGTTTTTTATTTATTGTGGCGCACTGCAGCTGCTAACGACCAAAACTGGACTAATCGCCTCGTTAGAATGTCGCAATATTCAAAACGGTCATAAAGTAGGATTAACAAACATAAAGTATTTAACAAACTATGTCTCCTACAGCGACAGTTATGTAAATTAAGTTGTCCAGTATAAAAGAGAAATTTGTTTAGTCTTCTGTTGCATTTTGAGAGAAACATTTTATAGATTTATATTTAGGGAGGAAACATATTCTACTCATCAGACATGAAGGTGCGCATCAATAGCAGCTAACAGGCTAGCTATTATAGAAATATTATTTGATTTCTCTTAGGCTAGCTATAGTGGCTAACAGGCTAGCTATAGCAGCTGATAGCCGCTGTCCAGTCCAGTTATATATATGGATGCAGGTAGAATCTGCAGTGCCAGCAGAAATCAGCTTAGTCTGGTTTCCTGAGATCTTTTCTATCAGAACCTCCTGGCAGCGAGTCGGACCCAGTTCCCCCTCATGTGAAGAACCTCTGGTTGGACCCCCTGGCTGCTTTCACACGCTGAGCCTCTGTAGCGCCGCGGCACCTTGCTGCAGAAGCTGCTCTCCTTGCTGCAGAAGCTGCTCTCCTTGC
Organism: Xiphophorus couchianus; assembly: GCF_001444195.1. Classification (NCBI taxonomy): domain Eukaryota; kingdom Metazoa; phylum Chordata; class Actinopteri; order Cyprinodontiformes; family Poeciliidae; genus Xiphophorus; species Xiphophorus couchianus. The sequence goes on from NC_040250.1 coordinate 476,748, forward strand.
TGCAGAAGCTGCTGACTCTGAAATGAAGAGCTGCTCCTGTTAACTTTACTGCTTCCCAATAAAACGTCTCCAGATTGTGTTTCGGCCTCAGTGGGAGATAAACCGACTGCGGCTGTAAAGCCTTTATAGAGAACGCAGTGGCGATCTGAGTCTATTTCTGGTGGATCACATGAAACGTCGACTCTAAAGAGTCTGCTTTGTGCTTTCTGCAGCTGAAAGTTTCTGGTTTCATCCTTTGAGTTTAGCTGTTGCTTTTCTGCCTCTGGGGTTCAAAGGTCAGAGTTCAGAAAACATGAGTTCAGCACTTAACCTTCTGGAGGATCAGCTGGTGTTAGAAAAATTAAAATATGCTCATATGGTAACCGATTATCCTTGAATATTTGTAAAACAATATTTTGTGCTGATGCACTGTTACATGTTGAAGATACAAACAGAAGAAAATCTAATATTAACCAAATGAAAGCTAAAATGTCCAAAACCTCTGCTGCTCTAAATGAAGTAAAGGAATTACTAAACATAAATATCTAGAATAATTCACTGACTGTTCATATCTAACATGATGTGTTGAAGTAAAACATTTATAGATTACATTTTTATTTCACAAAATAGAACCAATATTTATAGTCAGACTTATTGAAACCAAGTACAACATTTAAAATTTATGCACAAAGCACAGAAAAAACATTTACTAAACAAGATTGAAACAAATTTAAAGAGAAAAATAAATACAGATTGAAAGGAAGTGAAACTTTAAAAACTGTAGCCTGAGAACGGCGACGACGGAAAGATGAACTCTGAGTTAAAACTCCTTCTGAATTTAAGATACGTGTGAAAATGATCATGATGAAGTGAGTTGGAGTTTAATAATTGGTTTGGTTGTGAAATATGTCGCTAATAATGTTCTGAGCCGGACAGCGACTTTGATTTTATGTGAATTTGGGGAAACATTCTAAGTTTTCTATGTTTCCTTTTAGTTTTTCATGAAATGAACTGAATGTGAATGAAGCTGCTGCTTCGACGGCTGACAGACATTAGCGCCCCCCGCAGGCAGGAAGCCTCCATGTTTGCTCTGTAAATTCAAATTTCCTGTCTGGCAGCAGATTCAGTCAAAGCGCCGCTGAATCCTCGGCTTTGTGCAGGAAGCTGCAGTCTGGGCAGCGGCGCTGTTTCCTCAAAACGCCTGGAAGCGTTTCGCTGGAAAAGCTTCAGGCAAACCTGCAGGCACCTCGCAGAGCCTGCATCAGCTGGCAACCAGAGCAACCACGGAGCAACCAGAGCAAACACGGAGCAACCAGAGCAAACACGGAGCAACCAGAGCAAACACGGAGCAACCAGAGCAAACACGGAGCAACCATAGCAACCACAGAGCAACCAGAGCAACCACAGAGCAACCAGAGCAAACACGGAGCAACCAGAGCAACCACAGCAACCACGGAGCAACCAGATAGCAACCACGGAGCAACCAGAGCAACCACGGAGCAACCAGAGCAACCACAGAGCAACCATAGCAACCACGGAGCAACCAGAGCAACCACAGGTTGCCTTCTGGTCTTCTGGCTCTGGATTTTGCATCTGTGCGTGTCGAACAGCAGCTCCACTCACATCAGCTGCTGCACCTGAACTGGTGACTAACCAGCCTCCTCCTCTTCCTCCTCCTCTTCCTCCTCCTCTTCCTTCTCTTCCTCTTTCTGCTCCTCCTCAGGTGGAGGACGAAGCAGAACCTGGACTACTGCTTCCTGATGATGTACGCTCAGACCAAAGGAACGTACTACGTCCAGGTAAACTCTGATAATGAATCGTTTGTCTCAGTAACAAACTGAACGATCAATAAACTTCAAATTGTAATGAAATCGTAACAAAACAGAAACAACAAATAAATAAAAAGGTTTCGTTGAGACCAAACACTTTTGTCAACCAGAAAAATGATTTAAAAATCATTTTTCCTCTGCATTTTCATAAATTATGAAAATGGAAATTATTGATCTGGTTTTAAGTTATGATGCCACTGATTTATTAATTTTAACTTTAATGTTTCAGATCAAAGTGACATTAATATGAAACAAAGAAAGTAAAAGTTTCCATTCAGAGGCGTCTGGAGCCGCTCAGGCTGTGGAAATCAGCTGACTCTGTTTTAGATCAACTCCAGCATTTATTTTATTGATTTAATTATTGATCCAGATCAGAACGGCCCAGACCTTCAAAATAAAGGTCATGAATGCAGTCAGTTATTGATGATTATTGATTGTATCAGTGATGGAGTTAATCTATCCATCCATTTTCTGTTCACCCTTCTCCCTAATGGGCTCAGGAGGGTTGCTGGTGCCTCTCCAGCTACGTTCCGGGCGAGAGGCGGGGTCACCTGGACAGGTCACCAGTCTGTCGCAGGGCAACAGAGACATACAGGACAAACAACCATGCACACACACACACACACACACACACACACCCACCTAGGGATAATTTAGAGAGACCAATTAACCTAACAGTCAGTTTTTGGACTGTGGGAGGATGCTGGAGTACCCAGAGAGAACCCACCATGCACAGGGAGAACATGCAAACTCCATGCAGAAAGACCCCGGCCGGGAATCGAACCCAGGGCAACAGTGCTACCAACTGCGCAGCCGATGGAGTTAATTATTGGGAAATAATTACTGGCACTAATGAATGTTTTCCAGCCTGGAACTGGGACCACCTGCTGGGACTCTTCAAAATAAAAGCCCAGATCAGAAATCCACCAAATCATCCTGAAAAGTGTTCCCAGTTGTCCGTTTCCCCCATCGAGTTGTTCTGAGTGTTTGACCTCCCTGTGGATGAACTTTGACCCTCTCTGCTCATTTATTTCAGACACATAGGAGGGTTTTCCAGCATTAACGCTCCAGACTTTGACTAGTCCAGTCCAGGACCCTCACTGAGGCTCTTTGCAGCCCTTTCTAGACTGATGGATCGCTTTTATAGACCTGCTTCATGCTGCCAGACTGGTTCTGTTAAACGGGAGGTCTCACTCTGAGTTTTTAAACTCCTGTGGTCCGTCTCTGTTTTTAGTTGGAGGATGACATCGTGGCGCGTCCGAACTACTTCACCACCATGAAGAACTTTGCGCTGCAGCAGCCGTCGGAGGAGTGGATGATCCTGGAGTTCTCCCAGCTCGGATTCATCGGTGAGTTCACCGCCGCTTTGGGTTTGGTTACGAATGTTATCGCCTAAAACACGGCGGCTTTACACAGGCTGCTAGCAGAACATTCAGGCCGCCACAGGCTTGATGTTTCATTTGTCATTATCAATAAGTGATAGCTACCTCAGCTACTTGCTACCGCTGCTACTAGCTACCGCTGCTACTGGCTACCACTGATATTAGCTACCACTGATATTAGCTACCACTGATATTAGCTAATGCTGCTACTAGCTATCACTGCTGTGGTAGTAAATTAAATTAGCTCAAATTAAGGTCAGTCAAAGGTAACAAATAGAATTTGACTTGGTAGTAAATTTTTTATGACCTCTTCAATATATTTAGAATTTTATATCGATGCTAACTTTTTGTTTTAAGTTCGTTTAACTCTAAAATCTATATTAAAAATTATATCTACTCCCAGGACCTGAGCTGACGTTTATTAGACTCGATTGGTTCCGCTGTCACATCTGCTGTGCGCATGCGCAGTGTTACAAGCGCTTAATGTGTTGAGACTAGTGAGTCACCATGAGAAAATATAAGTTTTCACGACTTTGGCTCGATGACCAGGTGACAGAGAAGCGCTTTGTAAAGCATGCAGAAAAAAATATATAAATAAGACGTCGTGACTGTGATGAAACCAAACCGAGCGGAACATCTACCGGTCATTAGCAGCGGGTTCAGCGGGGAGCAGATCCCTATTTCGTTTTTTGGTGCGACACGAAGCGATGCAACTTCAGGCTCAGGTACGAGCAAAAGTATTACCGTCACACCTCAGCAGAAAGCAGTTTCACCTGCAAAGCGACGGGTGGCGCAGACAGGCAGCTTCCTGGCTGACACCGTTAACCTGGGAGCTGAGCTTCTGAACACCGCTGCTACTGGCGTAAGTTAAATAAAATCACCAACCGCAACCCAGATGGCAGAGTGAACATGAGCAAAAATAAGACTCTACTCGTTCTTCCTGTTCTTCCCGTTCTTCCCGTTCTTCCCGTTCTTCCTGTTCTTCCCGTTCTTCCTGTTCTTCCCGTTCTTCCTGTTCTTCCCGTTCTTCCTGTTCTTCCCATTCTTCCTGTTCTTCCCATTCTTCCTGTTCTTCCCGTTCTTCCTGTTCTTCCCATTCTTCCTGTTCTTCCCATTCTTCCTGTTCTTCCCATTCTTCCTGTTCTTCCCGTTCTTCCCATTCTTCCTGTTCTTCCCATTCTTCCTGTTCTTCCCGTTCTTCCTGTTCTTCTTCTTCTCGTTCTTCCTGTTCTTCTCGTTCTTCCTGTTCTTCTCGTTCTTCCCGTTCTTCCCATTCTTCCTGTTCTTCCCATTCTTCCTGTTCTTCCCGTTCTTCCTGTTCTTCTTCTTCTCGTTCTTCCTGTTCTTCTCGTTCTTCCTGTTCTTCCTGTTCTTCCCGTTCTTCTTCTTCTTCCCGTTCTTCCTGTTCTTCCCGTTCTTCCCATTCTTCCTGTTCTTCCCATTCTTCCTGTTCTTCCTGTTCTTCCCATTCTTCCTGTTCTTCCCGTTCTTCATGTTCTTCTCGTTCTTCCTGTTCTTCTCGTTCTTCCTGTTCTTCCCGTTCTTCCTGTTCTTCCCGTTCTTCCTGTTCTTCCCGTTCTTCCCGTTCTTCATGTTCTTCCTGTTCTTCTCGTTCTTCCCATTCTTCCTGTTCTTCTCGTTCTTCCTGTTCTTCCCGTTCTTCCTGTTCTTCCCGTTCTTCATGTTCTTCCTGTTCTTCTCGTTCTTCCCGTTCTTCCTGTTCTTCCCATTCTTCCTGTTCTTCCTGTTCTTCCCATTCTTCCTGTTCTTCCCGTTCTTCCTGTTCTTCTCGTTCTTCCTGTTCTTCCCGTTCTTCCTGTTCTTCCCGTTCTTCCTGTTCTTCCCGTTCTTCCCGTTCTTCATGTTCTTCCTGTTCTTCTCGTTCTTCCCATTCTTCCTGTTCTTCTCGTTCTTCCTGTTCTTCCCGTTCTTCCTGTTCTTCCCGTTCTTCATGTTCTTCCTGTTCTTCCCATTCTTCCCGTTCTTCCTGTGCTCCTTGCGGTCCGCGGCCCTGGCCTCGTGATTGCAGCCTGACCCCAAGCCGCCTTCGCGCTGCGGCGGCTTTAATAAACTCTTCAGGGTCCGGCTGACTCTCTGAATCGAATCAAACGGAGAGGAAGCCTCAGGGCCTCTTCCTCTCGTTCAGCTGCTCATGTTTGCTAAGATTAGCTGCGGTTTCATCTCATCGGTGCTCCTGCAGCCCTCCGGAGGCCGACACGTCCGCCCGGATCAGGCAGGGCCAGACGAGGCCCGGAGCCGGCCCGGTGCCACTGACGCTCTGACCTTTCGTGTTCAGAGCGGCTCTGATCAGGCAGAATGAGTCCTGCTGCAGGAAGCGCTGCGCTCTCCCAGTCAGAGGCTCTAAAAAGATACAACGCGTTGATTCGGTTCAGGAAGCGTTTTCAGGTTCCGGCCGTCGGATCCGTCCAGGAGTTTCTGCCACTCTAGTTTCCATACAGCTGCTTTTAACTGGCTGCTTTAAAAAATTACCATCAATAAATCAACAACCATATCACACCCTGAGACCTACTGAGCCCCTAAAGGAAAAAAACAATTAAAAATGAACTTTTTCATTCCCAGTATCTGGTCCACATGAAAAAGTTTATTATTTTTTCACTCAGTGTCCCTTTAGGGCCTCCGTAGAATCTATTTCCATTATCTATGTTTAAATATTGTGATTTTCAGACTTAGTGACATTAGCATGCTGAGCTAATGTTAGCTTAACATGCTAAAGTTCACAAATAATGATTGAGATTTTCAGTTTTATCCTCCACAAGGTAAAAATTTGTCCCATTATAGAAACAAAATAGAGACAAAGTTGGTGTAAAGTAATGCACAGTGCGCTGTAGTTTGAGCTAACGCTCACTATGCAGAAACATTACATTTCTGCTGCAGATGTGTTAAGTAACTTTGTTGTTTTTAGTGGCAGCTGATTGTCTCTCAGTTCAGGTGTTTCTGTCTCCATGCAGGTAAAATGTTCAAGTCTCTGGATCTGTCGCTCATCGTGGAGTTCATGCTGATGTTCTATAAGGACAAGCCCATCGACTGGCTGCTCGACCACATCATGTGGGTCAAAGTGTGCAACCCGGAGAAGGACGCAGTAAGTCCAAAGCCGCAGCTTTCTGTCCTTTTCTTCTTGAATCGATCATTTTCCAAGAATGAATAGAAACCCTGAAGATGTTTGTTCCGGGATCAGCCATGTTGCCTGTTGTCTCCGTCAGAAACACTGCGACCGGCAGAAAGCCAACCTGAGGATCCGATTCAAGCCGTCGCTCTTCCAGCACGTCGGCACACACTCGTCTCTGGCCGGGAAGATCCAGAAGCTGAAGGTACTGTCTCTCCCTGCGCAAAGAAATCTGGAATCAGGATCATTTCCTGCTGCGACCTTCAGCTGTCTCTTCTGCAGCAGACAGACTGACGGATGTGGAGTGGCCTAGTCCAAGTCTGGACCTAATTCAGCTGGAGAAGTCTGAATGTGTTGCTAAAACGCCTCAGAAACAGCTGATGGACGACGAGTTCCTGGGTTCAGAGGGTTGATTACTTTTCTCACAGCAAAAATAAAAATAAAAATAAATGAGAAAATAAATAATTTGTTCATATGAATCCACTGCTGGAACGATTCATAACGTTTCCACAAAATAGCAAAGTTTGCTGGATGATCAATCGCGGTTCCGTGTTGGAGCCAAACAGTGTTAACGCGGCGGCTGCGGTCGGAGCCGAACGATTGGACATCGATTGTCCTCGCTGATGAATGGATGAACTCTTTCATCCATTCATGAATGAGTTGTAACTCTGCAGCTTTATGGGAAAATCATGCGAATTAATGCGATCGTTTTTATCGTCCTGCTTCTTCTCCAGGACAAGGACTTTGGGAAGCAGACGCTGCATAAGGGTCACGCCAACCCGCAGGCGGAGGTGACCACCAGCCTGAAGACCTACCAGCACTTCACCCTGGAGAAGGCCTACGCCGGAGAGGACTTCTTCTGGGCCTTCACGCCCGTGGCTGGCGACTTCATCAGGATCCGCTTCTTCACGCCCGTCCGCATCGAGAGGTCCGTACGGCGCGGCGCGGGGGAGGGACTTCCTGTCTGGAGTTAAAGTTTCTGTTGTTTTTAGGTTCTTCTTCCGGAGCGGAAACATCGAGCATCCAGGAGACAAACTGTTCAACACGTCAGTGGAGGTTCTGCCGTTTGATGTGAGTCCAGAAAGTCAAACCAGATCAGATTCATTCCTCTGAAATCTGAAATGTCAGATGAAACCTCGGAGTTTAGAAACATGAGACCCAAAGAAAAATGAGGTTTGGACCAAAACATGGACCTGGATCTGAATAAAATAATTTCTGCTTGTTTTTGTGTTTCCCAGAATATTCAGGCTGAGAAGGAGGCGCTGACGGACGGGAGGGAGAAGAAGCCGAAGTACCACCGGACCGAGGACGGATTCATCCGGATCGGTGAGCCTTCAGTCCCGGTTCTGCTACAGTTGTGAGTAAGAGCGGTTCTGAGTTTGCACCGCAAGACTGTTTGCAGAAGATGGCTGCCTGGAGCAAATGAACAGAAAAAACTCCAGGATCGGGACGTTTCTGGTTCAAAGAGAAAATGAGAGGATGAAGAAGCTAGCCAGTTAGCTGGTTAGCCAGTTAGCTTCTTCTAAACGCAGATGTTTCTGTGTAAGAGATTTATCTTCGTCTCATTAAAACCAAAATATCTTCTCGTTTAAATAAGTAGCAAAACCTCCTGGCAGGTTGACGTGTCGCCGTTTGAGCAAATCAGAGTCAGAGAAAATATTTTATGTTCAAATTGCTTAATGAACCGCTTCAATACTTCCTTCAGTTTTCTGTCCGGACCGGATCAGACCGGGTCGGGTTGGATCGGGTCGGCGTCACCAGGGACCTCTGAGCATCCAGCTGACATCCAGCCACTGCAGGCTGAATAATCTGCTGAACAGGAACAAACGCTGCTGTTTACAGGGATTACGGCTGTACCTGAAAGCATCACAGTGCAGCGATAATCCCGGCGGATTATTGCTGCACTGAGGTGAAAGCAGCTGAAACGGATCCTGAACAGAAATCCAGCTGGGATTACAGGAGCAGCTCCTGGTAATCTGTGATAACCTCGATAATCTGCTCTGGAAGCTGCAGCTCTTAAATACCTCAGCCGCTCACCGCAGATAAAACATCAAGACGTTCGGCTTCTCAGGGTTTATTCAGCACAACCTGAGCCAAACAGACGAATCCTTCAGAACCGGGTCGGTCGGTACCAGCCCGGTTCTGCTGATCAGGAGACTACTACCAGAACTATTAATCCCACAATGCACTGCATCGACCTTTCAGTCTGAGCAGGAAGACGGAGTTTGGCTCCATCTGGAGTTGAAGACTTTTATTTTACGAGGGTAATGATTCAGAAACGTTCAATGATTCAGAAACGTTCACTGATTCAGAAACGTTCACTGATTCAGAAACGTTCACTGATTCAGAAACGTTCAATGATTCAGAAACGTTCACTGATTCAGAAACGTTCACTGATTCAGAAACGTTCAATGATTCAGAAACGTTCAATGATTCAGAAACGTTCACTGATTCAGAAACGTTCACTGATTCAGAAACGTTCAATGATTCAGAAACGTTCACTGATTCAGAAACGTTCACTGATTCAGAAACGTTCAATGATTCAGAAACGTTCAATGATTCAGAAACGTTCACTGATTCAGAAACGTTCACTGATTCAGAAACGTTCACTGATTCAGAAACGTTCACTGATTCAGAAACGTTCACTGATTCAGAAACGTTCACTGATTCAGAAACGTTCACTGATTCAGAAACGTTCACTGATTCAGAAACGTTCAATGATTCAGAAACGTTCAATGATTCAGAAACGTTCACTGATTCAGAAACGTTCACTGATTCAGAAACGTTCACTGATTCAGAAACGTTCAATGATTCAGAAACGTTCACTGATTCAGAAACGTTCAATGATTCAGAAACGTTCACTGATTCAGAAACGTTCACTGATTCAGAAACGTTCACTGATTCAGAAACGTTCAATGATTCAGAAACGTTCACTGATTCAGAAACGTTCACTGATTCAGAAACGTTCACTGATTCAGAAACGTTCAATGATTCAGAAACGTTCAATGATTCAGAAACGTTCACTGATTCAGAAACGTTCACTGATTCAGAAACGTTCAATGATTCAGAAATGGAAGCAGTTAATTTCTGCTTCAAACGATCTGATTGGACGCTGGAAAAGACTGCTGATATTTTCAAGTTGTGCTAAAAGCAGTTAGCCTATAAGAAGCTAAGCTAGGCTAAAATAGCATCTGAATGCTAACATATAGCAGCTAACACTAATGTTAGCGTCCACATTTCTAAGGAAACTAAATGGATAGAATAAGATTTTGCTCCAATCTGATGGTTGAAGAACAGATTAAAATCTATAAATATCAGATTAAATCTATAAATATTCTTGATGTTCAGCTCATTTATTCAGTGATTTAGCAGTAAAAAGGTTTTTGAGTGTAAAATGTTGCTGATTTTGCTGATTCCAAGTGTAGTTGTGATGGTGAACCTGCTGCAGATTATTTTGCTTCTCCAGTTCATTTGCTAACGCTGCTGCTTCTGTCTCCAGGATCCTTCCAGAACGGGATCGCAGAGGGAGAGGTCGACCCGACCTTTGGGCCCCTGGAGGCCATGCGCCTCACCGTGACGACAGACTCACCTGTCTGGGTGATCCTCAGCGAGGTGAGGCAGCGCTGCTGACCTTCAGGTTCCTGGTTTTGACCTTCAGGTTTCTGGTTTTGACCTTCAGGTTCCTGGTTTTGACCTTCAGGAGGGACTTGGGTGTTTTCATTGAGGTCACTGACAGTCAGTGTTTCTTCAGCAGGTTAAAATGACCTCCACTGTGTTTCCATTCATGGGATAATTTTGCTATTTAACATTTAGAAAGTAAATTTGCTCAGTAGAATCACACTAGAAAGCTGGTAAAGGAGCTGAAAACAGAACTGAGGAGGTAAAATCTCATTATCTGACATTTATTTTGTGGAAAAATGTAACAAACATTTTTTTATGTTGCCATAGACGTTAACTTGTTCAAGGAAACATAATAGTTCATATTTATTAGAAATAGAAATCAAACTTCTTCAAAAAGCCTGTAAACTTTTATCTTTTCAATAAATTCTGAAATCAAGACTAAGAACTCAATATTTTTATGTCTATATTTAATTTTAGGCGTTTTATGACGTTCAACAGCCGAAGTGTTTCAGTCACTCTGAACTCACCTGGCTGAACCAAATCCAATTAGCTGCTCAGAGTTAGCACAGCTGACAGACATCAGTCATGTTTGATTTGGGGAGAAGGGGAGGAAGTACCAGCATTCTTACAAAATAAGAGCCCATATTTTACCTTAAGTGAAGCTTTATTTTGAAGAGTGATGCTGGGTTTTGTTTTATTTTGTAATTGTTCCTCATTCTGTCTGTTTCCTCCAGATCTTCATAAAGAAAGCGGAGTGAAGCTCTGCCTCCTCAGCTCACCTGAGCCCACCTGAGCGCAGAGCAGCGCCCCCGTGTGGCTGGGAATCGCCGCCGCTGAGCCGTTCAGCTCAGAGACTGAAAACCCTCGGACAGGCGGCGCCGGCTGATGTCCATGGCAACGCGGACATCCAGAGTTCTGTATTTATGTGTACATACGGTAAGATAAATGTGAAAACACTGGAAGTCGGAGCGCCGAGCCGCTTCCGATGATCGATCTGCTGCTTCGACACACTTCCTGTCTGCAGACACGCCCCTTCCTGCCGTCACACTCCACCTTCAGACACACTCACGGGCGCGTGTGAGTGTGTGTCAGCCGCTGCGGGTCCTCCCTCCGTCGGTTAACGAGTTGCCTTAACGAGGACAGAGCAGACTGCGTCCATGTAGCGTCCGTCCTGCTGAAACTACTGAAGGCGTTTGGAGTTCGACCTGAGGCCTTCTCGCCACAGCGCCCCCTGTTTACTGCGCCGCCTGGAAACTTTCTGTTTTCTGTAGAGAGACTGTTTTCCATCCAGACGCTGTCTTCCAGAGAAGGACTAGCCTGCGGGCTCAGAGCAGAGGAAGTTTGGATAAATGGTTCCCGTTCTGTTGTTCCTTCACATCAGCTGTAGGTGCCTTCTGATGTAAATAGTCCCGAAATGCGGGTCGCTCTTCCCGACCATATTTTACTCCCTTTAGTTTGGATATTAGATGTGGAGGAACAGCAGATTTTCTCTTCTGATAAAAAATGCCAAGAAGTTTTTCTACGCCACGTCACACCGGATCTGCAGCCATCCTCCATCACAGCAGGACGTCAGAAATGTTTCAACTGTGGATACAAGCATCAACATTAGCATGCTAACCACTCCGGTCCAGTGTTCTATATGAATGACGGCCATTTTTCAAGATGGTTGCCTTTTTTTTTTAAAAACTAATACTTGGCATAAAATGTTCCTCATTTCCTTGAGTTGGAGGAACTTTGTGTCTCCATAAAACTTCAAAGTGATAAAAAGCAGCAGAATCAGAAACTGAGGATTTTGCTGTTAGCGAGCGATGGACCACTTAACTGTTAGCGTTAGCTTCACTAGTTTTTTAAACGTATTGAGCAGTTTAGTGTTAGCGTAGCAAATATTCTTCTTTAGTTAGCGGCTGGTGAACCATACATAGCTTAACTGGTTAGCAGTGGCTAATAATTCCTGCCAACTTTAGTGCAAACATATATTGTCCATTAAAATCATGGCGGCCATTTAAAAAAATATCCATCAGGAAAAGGAAACACAAGATCAAGAAAATATAAATAATTTGTATGGTTGAAAATATTTAGGCTTTAATTTGACACTAAAGACATTCACCTAATTGGAGATTTTTGTGCAAAACTAAAAATGTATTTTCCATGACAACGGCAGCCATCTTGAAAAATCAAAAACTTACCTATAATTATGTGGAGGATTATATTTCTATGGGTTATGTATGATTTGATACCAAAGGCATTACATTTTGGCAAACTTAGGGCCACAATATATTTTCCTTGACGACCATAGCGGCCATCTTGAATGTTTCAGAGACTAACGCTTTTTTTTTTTGGGAACATTTGTGCCATGTTTGGTTCTTGTATCCATATGTGAAAGATTTTGCTGAAACGTTAAATCTGCTGCTCAAAACCTCCTGCCGTGACGTTCTGCTTTTATTTCGAAGCTTTTTACGATCAAACCCTTCGGACTCACCGCGTCGGATTGGACAGGTTTCACAAACCGCTGCAGAAAAGGGTTAGATAAAGATTTTCACAATCATTTTTCTAGTTTGAGCTCCTGAGTAACAAAGTTTTCAGTCAGGTTTTTCAGAAAAGCTAAAAACAAGCTGGTTTGGTGAAACAAGAAAGGAGATCCAGTCAGTTTGGGGATTTTTTCCCATCAGATCCGTTGGATCGTTTCAGTAAAGAAAACCAGGAAAATGACCTCAGGGAACGATTTATCTGGACTTTTCCTCCGCTCAGACGGAGCTCCGGTCTCTCTGTCCAGACTCACTGAACATAACTTGAGTTTTATTTCGTTTCCTCTTGGATGCACTGGATTGCATTGCTGTCATCTTGTTTGTGTCTTTTGTACCCTTTAGATAAACTATTTAAATGAGCTTAAACTTCTATCCAATCTGTGGATTGTAATAAAGAGAGAAAATTAAATCATTTCAGCCTCTTTGTCTTTTTTTACAGTGCAGCACATTTTCACATGTTGACCTTAAACCAGGGGTGCCCAAAGTCGGTCCTTGAGGGCCGGCATCCTGCATGGTTTAGTTCTCTCCCTGGTTTAATTCACCTGGATCAAATGATGGCTCGTTAGAAGGCCTAAGAAGAGCACTGACATGCTGAAAAGGTTGTTGGTTCTACCAGGGAGAGAACTAACACATGCAGGATGCCGGCCCTCGAGGACCGACTTTGGGCACCCGTGCCTTAAACAAATCCAAAATGGCCGCTGATAGGTCATCAGTTTTTGCTCAAAGTTCTGCTAACATGGGCTTCATCAGACTGCAAAGATGTAGGAAAGTACCCTGGTAGCAGTTAAGCTAGTAGCATTTTAACTCATTTTGACATGAAAACTAAACTTAGCATTCTGCCACAGTACCTTATACCCTCGTAGCAGGTAAGCTAACATCAGCGTTTCAGCTCATTTTGATATAAAGGGTAAACTTAGCATTCAGTGACAGAATCCTAATAGCAGTTAAGCTAATATTAGTATTTTAGGTGTCGAAATAAAAACAGTCAGCAAAATATTTTGTGTAAGCCAAAAATTTTGCTTCAAATTAGACACTTAGCTAGTTTGAAGATAGATATTTATCTAGCTAAGTAAATATTTAGTTTGAAACTTACATTTATATAAATATAAGTAATAAGAAAAAGTAATATTTTCACAGTGAAAATGACTTTTTCCTCTTAAAACAGGCTAAATAACCCAAATTACTGCTGTTATTTTTGACAGTGTATTTACCAGTGACAGCCCATATCTGAGGGGAATTTATGTGATAAAAGTTTTGATCTTCTGATCAAAACTTTTATCTTTTGACAGTAACAGCTTTTCCTGTTACTAATGCAATAATAAACTGGTTTACATTACATTACAGACAAACTTTACATTTAGCTGGTTTGTAATGTAAATATTCAATATATGAAATAGAGGTTACACTAGAACATTACAACTAAGACAACAGCGACCCCATGCGGTCAGATGTTGAGTTGCATCTGGATTTGCGTGATGATGAGATACGATGGGGGTCACAGGTCACATGATGGAGGTCACAGGTCACATGACAGCGATTGCAGCTCCACTTAGATCCGGGGTGTCAAACTCCAGTCCTCCAGTCTCTGTCCTGCAGGTTTTAGATGAGCCACAGGTACAAAACCCTGGAATGAAACGGCTTCATGACCTCCTGGTGTGGATCAGGTCTCAGAGCCTGAATGACCTGATTATTCTGTCCAGGTGCAGCAGAGGCTCATCTAGAAGCTGCAGGGCTGCGGGCCTCCAGACACCTTAGAAGATCAGGAAAATCAAAACAAATCAAACGCAGCTTTAATCTGACAAACAGAAGGAATGAACCAGATGTTTATTCTGGTTTACTCCAGAATGAACCAGATAATAATATGACCTCAGAATAATATAAATGCATAATTAATTTCTGTCTGAGCTGCTGCTGTTCTGCTCCAAACTTAACACAAAACCTCAAGTTTAATTTAATAAAAACATAAATGCAGATTATTATTGAGTAACAAAATAAACTCCTCATTTAAAGTTTTACATATTTATTTTGTTTTAGTTTATTTGTCCATTTGCATATTAGATTTTTTTGTGGATCACAACCAAACAAACAGTTCTGATCCGAACTCTGAGATGTGTTATTTAAATTTTTATCTCAGAGTTTCTGTGTTCCTTCAGTCATCCAAATACTTGTAATTATGCTTGTTTGTTTTTATCACAGACATAGTTATTATTTAAATTCAGGAAGGTCATAAAAGCAGTCATAATAATGTCACATGTTTCAAATATTGAGGTCTAAATATTCTGACAACTGAATTAAAAAACAAAGATGAGGAGAAATTTTAATTGGCTTCATTTTCTTTTGGCATTTAAAACATTAAAAAAATTAAATCTTTGGTTGAGAGACACAAAAACATTTTTTTTTTAATTTCTTAGTGAACATTGCATTTATAACTCCAAATGTTGGCGGCAGGTAAGGCTGGCCTCCAAAACATTTAAAATAATTTTAATATAAAATGCCTGGAAGTTCTGAAGGAATTAACCAAATAATGCTGATGTGAGAACTGAAGCGATTTTTACTACGGAGAGAGAGGAGGGTCATTTTCAGAGGTATGAGGTTTCAACGGGTTTCTGTGCATATTTGGTCATACTTTTTAATATTTGATGGCTCTCCAATAAGCGGTTACTGGCTTATGATGAGACACAGTAATGTTACTGTAAAGGGAGTTTAAATATGGACAGAAATGAATCAGAGGCATTGATTTATAAATAGGATTGATTGGAATAGATGGGTGATTGGATTGAAATGTATTTTTTTGTAAAGTGCCTTGAGTTGACAGTGTTATTAATTCCCATTTGGTGCTATGTCAATAAACTAAATTTAATTAAATTATGGTAATCTGAAAAAAGGTAATTTTTGCTTTTGAAACAGAGTTCTCCATCCATCCATCCATCCATCCATCCATCCATCCATCCATCCATCTTCTTCCGCTTATCCGGGTTCGGGTTGTGGGGGTAGCAGCTTCAGAAGGGAGGCCCAGACTTCCCTCTCCCCGCTCCCCTCTTCCCCCATTCGTGAACAAGATCCCGAGATACTTAAACTCCTCCACTTGGGGCAGGACACCCCCCCTGACCCGGAGAAGGCACTCTACCCTTTTCCGGCTCAAGACCATGGCCTCGGATTTGGAGGCACTGATCCCCATCCCGGCCGCTTCACACTCGGCTGCGAACCGCTCCAGCGAGAGCTGCAGATAACGATCTGATGAAGCCAAAAGGACCACATCGTCTGCGAAAAGCAGAGATAAGATCCTAAGGCCACCAAATCGGATCCCCTCAACACCTTGGCTGGTCTAGAAATTCTGTCCATGAAAGTGATGAACAGAATCGGTGACAAAGGGCAGCCCTGGCGGAGTCCAACTCTCACCGGAAACGAGCCCGACTTACTGCCGGCAATGCGGACCAGACTCTGACACCGGTCATACAGGGACCTGACAGCCCGTATCAAAGGGCCCGGTACCCCATACTCCCGGAGAACCCCCCACAGGGCTCCCCGAGGGACACGGTCGAACGCCTTCTCCAAGTCCACAAAACACATGTAGACTGGTTGGGCGAACTCCCATGCACCCTCCAGGACCCTGCCGAGGGTGTAGAGCTGGTCCAGTGTTCCACGACCAGGACGAAAACCACACTGCTCTTCCTGGATCCGAGGTTCGACTATCCGACGGACCCTCCTCTCCAGTACCCCCGAATAGACCTTGCCAGGGAGGCTTAAGAGTGTGACCCCTCTATAATTGGAGCACACCCTCCGGTCCCCCTTTTTGAACAGGGGGACCACCACCCCAGTCTGCCAATCCAGGGGAACTGCCCCCGATGTCCATGCGATATTGCAGAGTCGCGTCAGCCAACACAACCCTACAACATCCAGAGCCTTAAGGAACTCCGGGCGGATCTCATCCACCCCCGGGGCCTTGCCACCGAGGAGCTTTTTAACCACCTCGGCGACCTCGCCCCCAGAGATTGGAGAGCCCAACCCAGAGTCCCCAGGCTCAGCTTCCTCAATGGGAGGCATGTTGGTGGGATTGAGGAGGTCTTCGAAGTACTCTGCCCACCGGCCCACAACGTCCCGAGTAGAGGTCAGCAGCACATCATCCCCAGAAACAGAGTTCTTATGGTTTTAATATTTCAAATATAAAAAATGTATTAAAAATTCTCTTCAAGTTATCAACCACAACAAATGAAAAAATTGCTTCTATTTCAATCTCATATTTTTATATTAAAATAAAAACCAAATTTGCACTTGGCTTTAAAAATGTTTGTGATTTTTAGGTTTTAATATGAAAATATACCTTTTTTTATTTTCCAAAATATGCAGTAAGTCCACAAAAGACCGCTCTGTAAGCCGCCGTTTATGACGTGGAGCTCATAGCGGTAATAAAGGCTTCCTGTTGCTAAAAACAAACCTCAATATTGATTTTCGATTAATGATATTTTACCATAAAATCTGTTTCAGTCTCAGCTTAAACCATTTCTCAGGTTTCGAAAGACTTACTACAGCCAATCAGCGAACATTTCCTGTGACAGCTGCGCCAATCATCGCCGTCCACGAGGTTCAGCTCTAAGACGGGCTGTCCGACAGAGATTTTCCTGCAACCAATGAGCGGCTGCCATTTGACAGGAAACGGCTAACCCTGGATCCGGCTGGCCAATCAGCGTCCAGCGAAGGCGGCGATTTCCCTGTGATTCTCCCACGTGACCCTCCTCACTAGTTCCCAGGCGGTCACATCACGGAGCTTGAGGTGAGTAAAGAAAGCGATAAATTAGCTTTTTTACTGGAAAACACAGAAAAATGCGGCTTTTTCCGGACAGGAGCGGGTTGATTCTGGATGTGAGGCTGGAGGTAGCGCCCTGTCTGCGGGTTCTCGAGGGTAAACATGGAGCGGGGAGTGGGTCGGAGCGGAGTGGCTAGCTGGGGCTAATTAACCGCAGGTGAACCCGGACCGCCTGCTAGCTTGGTTCGCTGGAGGCTTTTTACCGCTGGAGGCGGTTTTTTAAAAAGCTGGAGGCTTTTTACCCGGCTCAGAAAGCAGATTTCTGAGCCGGGTTGGTGTTTAAATACAGGCTGAAACATCCAGAAAACCCGGAGCTGCTCGGCTGGATGTGCAGTGACCTAGGAGGCTTAAACTGGAGTTTAATTAAAATTAAAAAGCTAGAGGCGGCTATAGCTCACAATGAGTTTAAGTCTCTGTAATGAACAGAATATTTGTTTTCTGTTCATTAATATTCACACGAAGGAGCCTAAAAGTTGAAAACCAGTACAATGTGGTGCAAAAATATCATTAGAATAAGTTTAAAATGAAGGCAGCTTGTTTTATGTTCCTCCGTTTACACTGTAAAACTTTATGACCCGTAATAAGGACATTGCTTCATTTAAATGTCAGGTTAGGATAGTTCTGCAAACTGCTCAACAAACAGCATTTATTAAGCACTTTAGGTTTTGGTGGTCAAAATAAATGAATGAATTAATTGGTACCAGACATTTTCTTCAGCCAGGAAGCCCAGTTCATCTTACAACTGAAAATGGGAATTAAACTACAAAACTAAGCCAAATTATAAAAATAAATCAATTAAATTTCCCCAAAGCCATGAATCGAACCTGTTTTAAAATGATCATTATTTTGTTACAATAATTTTTTTTTTTTAATTTAGACCCGAAAACCAACAAATATTTGTCCTAAAACTTTCAGTAATTTCTGCAGTTTTTCAGATATTTGCATGAAATGTTTTTTATTATTATTATATTCATTCAGTGTATAAGTTGCAGTAGTAAATAAACCTGGTTTTGTCTGGACCTCCATATCTCCGGCCCGTCCATTAGAGCCATCATCAGACTCTAACTGGGTCACAGGAAGCTGGACTTCCCAATCCAGTTCTCATCCTGGTCCGTCTCCCAGTTTAACTTTGAGGATTTTTCCAGTTTTTCCTCCAGAGTGTTTCAGTCTCCCACTGCTGGAGGACTTCCTGGTTTCTGACCAATCAGAGAGCAGACAGATACGTCCACTCCCAGTAGATTTCTGATTGGTTCTGGACAAACTGGACCTGGAGGTTCTGTTTCAAAAGAATTTAAATATTTTCTATTTTTGATTCAACATAAAGTTTAAATTCTGGTCTGTTTGCTGCTTTTCCTCTTTCTGGTTCTGGCCCGGCCCGTTTTCCTGCTCTCTGGTTCTGGTTCTTTTGGGTCCATCCTCAGGAAGATGATCTGAGCAGTAAATGGAAAACTTTGTCAGGTTGATGTTTAATCTCTAAACTGTAAATGAGAAATATTCAGACCAACTTTTTGCTCATTATCTCAAAATAAACAAAATATTATAAATCTTTAAAAATGCAAACCATGCAAAAATGATTTATTGCAGAAAACAGACCAGATGTTTTCTTTAATAAAATGTTTCAGGTTGATTTTGGTTGAATGTTTTTTTTTTTTTAGAAAATGTTTTAAATTTAAATTAACGAGAACATTCTTCTAAAATCTTCTCTGTCTTTACTTATATTTAATAACTGGGTGCAAAAATCTGATGGAAAAACTTCAGTGATATTAAAATCAAACGTGGCTGATAAGAAAAAAATACTTTATTATTCCAAACATTTTCCATTTCAGAAGATCTCGTTCTAAAAACGTATAAAACGTTCATCAACTTTATGCCGTCCTTAATCTGCAGTCAGGGCCACATAAAATTTTTGCAAGGGCCGCAAACGGCCCCCGCACCACACTTTGGACACCGCAGATTCAGCCGGTTCTGATGATTCTGGTATCTGCTGGTGTTTGGACATCTAGCTGCAGCAGAAAGGAGGTGCTGATATGAACATAATTTAATTTTAAACTGAGCAGAACCAGAACCAGAAGGAAAGTTAAACGACTGAAACGTCAAAGATTCGAGGTCTAAATATTAATTTGTAGCTTTAATAAAAACATAAATCAGATGTTTGATATTTTTACCCATAAATCAGAGTAAAACCTGAGGTTCTGATGGTTCTTCTGGACCAGACTGGGTCGATGATGAATCGGTTCGTCCTGATTGAGTTTGCTGTGCTTTTATTTTGAAGGCAGGCGTGATGAATTAAACGGAAACGTTTACTGGACACAAAAAGCCGTTTTTCTGGATTTCTCCTCCATGCCGGCTGCAGGGAGCCGCTCTGTTCAAACAGAAACCAGTCGGAACCAGTCGGACCTGCTGCGTGACGCGTTAGCCTCAGCCGTCTGAGCTCTGGATCGGATCAGGACTGGATGAGTTCAGCACCGTGACCGTCAGCAGTGATAAAACATCCCAGGACCAGTTAGAACCAGTAAAACCCAGTCAGAACCAGTTACAATTAATTAGAACTAATTAGACCCAGTCAGAACCCAATTAGAACCAATTAGGTCCAGTTGGGGCCAATTGGCACCAGTCAGAAACAGTTAGATCCCAGTTAGAACCCAGTTTGGAGCAGGTCCTGCTGACTCTGACATCAGATTAGCGGAGAAGTCCCGCCTCCTGGGCGCTCTGGATTGGGATTAGGCGTCTGATTTACCGGCCAATCAGAGCCGGCGGCTGGAATCTTGTTAGGCAACAGGAAGCTGAGGTGGTTCTGCTTTTATGCCGCCTGAACGGAGCAGGTTGCTATGGTAACCTCCCTCCAGGAGGGAAACCGTGCTCTGCTCGGCAATGAGCAGCTGCTCTGACCCATCTCTGTTCAGGAACCAGAACCTGGAGTGGTTCTGGTTCTGAACTGGTCCAAATGACTCCTAAAGTGGTTGACGGATCCATTTCTGCAGCAGCGGTTATTAAAACCATCTGATCACGTTTAAAGTGTAACTCTGGTAATCTGACTATAAATCTTCCTGTTCATCTATATTTTTACATTTTCCTGTAAATTTGTTTTAATTCTGCTTTATTTGACCTCAAACTGCCTCAGTGGTGCCCTCTGTAGGCCGAACAGTTGAGTTCCAGCTAATAAAGGGGCGCCCCTGGTGGCAAAACAGGAGAATAGCGAGCTCTTTTCTCATGGCAGAGCAATCTATGCTGTCACCATTAAAGTTGCTAAATTAGCTTCTTTTTTTTTTTTGGAAAAAGTGGCTAAGTTGGCAGAAGAGTTTTCGTACATTTTGCATTATGTACTTTAATAGTTTGCTGCACAGTATTTTGATGTATTTTCTGTAAAGTATATTCCTAATTTTTGTTTTTTTGTTTTCTTTTCATAAATATTTTTATCCTACATGCCTCCATGCTGCTGTTAAACCTGATTAAATATATATATTTTTAATATCTAGTTCAAATATTGCTTGGTTATTCCTGTGGCATCCTACTGTTTGTCCAGCTTCACCGGCTCGCTGTTGTAACTATAGTAACAGCAAACCAGCTGATTGTCAAATCAGGAGGTTTTGATAGCTAACAGCAAAAATTATTCAAGTGTTTCCAAGTAAGGAGGGCTAAATGTTTACCTCACTTTTATTTTAAAAAACAATCTGCTTTTGTTACTACAATAATGTGAAACTGATGTTAATTAAAAACGATTAATAAGAAACAAAAATTAAATTATCAAGAAAAAATGTTACTGAAGCTGATGTTCAAACAAAGGATGGACTCCTGAACTTATTTTCTAGAAGCTTTTTAAAGCAGTCACTGCAGATTACTCTTGGCCACGCCCCTCCAACTCTTGGCCACGCCCACTTTCGCGTTGGTTGTTCCTCATGGGGCGGGGCTTAGCTTTCCCACTTAATGACTGTAAACACGGGTGTGTGTGTGTGCTGTAATCCCACAGGGTGTAATCTCATTAAGGTAGCCCGTGGGGTCAGCTGGTCTCCATGGCGATGTACCCCAACCGCTCCTGTGGGGCTGGGTGGTCTCCATGGCGACGGAGCGCTGCATCATGTTGTGCTTGTCTGCAGACCATGCATCAGAAGGCGCTGCTGTTCGTTCTGCTGGCGGTGGGCCTGCTCTGCCTCGGCCTGGCGCCTGCCTGCCAGGCCCAGGACCAGAACCGGGATGAAGACGCGGACGTGGAGGACGACCTGGACCTGGACCTGGCCGGAACCGAGGATGACGACGAGCTGGACAGGGACGAAGAAGCCCCGCCCGCACCAAAAGCCCCCGCTGCGCCCAAGGTGAACCACCGGGTGCTGTTGCCATGGTTACCGATGGTTTGGACCCTTGAGGTCCGGCCAGTCAGAACCTGATGGATGTGCGGTTCCTCTTTGTTCAGGTGACCTACAAGGCTCCAGAACCGATGGGGGAACATTTCTTCGCCGAGTCGTTTGACCGGGGGACCCTGGACGGGTGAGCGCACACACCTGGCCTGGTTCTGTTTGGATCCGGTTGGTTGAACCGGACCGCAAGAGCCGATACAGACGAAGAGGTTTCCGTGGGTAGAATAGTCATCTTGTGATCGGAAGGTTGTAGGTTTGATTCCTCTTGCCACATGTCGGCCTGCCCCTGGGCAAGACACTTAACCCCGAGTTGCACCAATCTGCGTGTCGCTGTGTGAGTGTGAAGGGGTGAATGGGTGTGTGTGAATGTAAAGGGGTGAATGGGTGTGTGTGAATGTGTGAGTGTGAAGGGGTGAATGGGTGTGTGTGAGTGTGACTCTGGCGTAAAGCGCTCTGATTTCTAAAGCGCTACATAAGCTCAGTCCATTTACCATTATGGTTGTTGGGTCAAGAGAAGCGACTGGTTCTGATCCAAACTCTGTATTTCTTATTGACCCGTTGGTTCTGACCTGAACCCGGTTTGTTTTTGGTTCCAGGTGGGTTCTATCCAAGGCGAAGAAGGATGATGCAGATGAAGAGATTGCAAAGTACGATGGTATGTCTGTTTCTTTCTGGGTCGGAATCGGACCGTCGGTTCCAGATGAGACGTTGTCCTCTGATTGGCTGATAGTGGTGATGATGATGGTGTTTGGACAGGTAAATGGGCCGTAGAGGAGATGAAGGACACCAAGCTGCCCGGCGATAAAGGTTTGGTCCTGATGTCCAGAGCCAAACATCACGCCATTTCCGCCCCACTGCTGCGACCTTTCACCTTCGATTCCATGCCCCTCGTCATCCAGTAAGACCCGATCAGAACCAGAATTGTTGCTCCGTCCTGCCCGAACCCGTTGACAGGTGTTTGTGTCCAGGTACGAGGTGAACTTCCAGTCCGGGATCGACTGCGGCGGCGCCTACGTGAAGCTGCTGAGCGAGACGCCCGGCCTGGACCTGGTCAGTATCGGGACGGCAGCAGTGCCGGTCCAAATGGGTTTCAATCTCACTGAGATCTCTGTCCCTGCAGGACCAATTTGTGGACAAGACGGCGTACACCATCATGTTTGGACCCGATAAGTGCGGAGAAGATTACAAGCTGCACTTCATCTTCAGGCACAAGAACCCCAAAACCGGGCAGTACGAGGAGAAGCACGCCAAGAAACCTGACGCCGACCTGCGGTCCTACTTCACCGACAAGAAGACGCACCTGTACACCCTGGGTACGCCACCTTACACACACACACACTCCTCTCTCACTGCACTTGTGTGGACTTACTTTGACAGGGTGTCTTTGTGTCCTTAAAAAGTTTTAAATTCTTAAATGTAAAACATTAAATTCTTGATAATATAGACAATAATCTGTATTTTCTTTTAATGTAGATTAAAGGCTGTGTGTCTTTAATCTATATTCAGAATCATGCAGATTCATTTTTTTCAGTCACATAGACACAAATACACAAAATACATAAAAAAAACCAAAATGCACACAGACAAGAAATATCTACCGTATAATTCCGGTCTATAAGCCACAACATTTTTCCCACGCTTCGAATACTGAGGCCTATACTAAGGTGCAGCTAATGCGTGTTTTTTAAAAATTTTTTATATGCCAGTAAAAACATTTTGCCTCGTAACAGCACACCAAGTAGTTCTCTGAGGTCCAATGAAATTATACAATAAATTAAGAGCAAATCAAAAACACAATTTCAAAAACCCTCATATGTAATATCTTTTTAAGTGTCACACGTTACAACGTGGGACACCTGTGGCTTAAAATCCGGTGCAGCCTACACAAGTACAAAATTTATTTTCTTTCCAAAATTAGAGGATGCAGTTTTTAATCTAGTGTGCCCTGTAGTCCAGAATTTTTGGTATGCACAAACACAGATATGTACACAAGAATATTGCATTTAAGACGTGTATTCATCTTAAATAAAAATAATGTAGATTTCTTTTGTACAGTTCTGTCATGATACAGGTCTTAAATTTAATTCAGAACTTGTGAAATTAAATGTGTACATGGCAAAATGTCCTCACAATGTCGGAGGTTAAGAGTGAGTCCTCATGAGCTAGCTGTAACTGTGCTCTGACGCCCCGCAGTGGTGAACGCCGACAACAGCTTTGAGGTTCTGGTGGATCAGACCGTGGTGAACAGCGGCAACCTGCTGAAGGACATGACGCCCCCCGTCAATCCCCCAGTTGAGATTGAGGACCCTGACGACCACAAACCGGAGGACTGGGACGAGAGGCCAAAGATCCAGGACCCCGACGCCGTCAAACCCGAAGACTGGTCAGAATCTGCTGTTGCTTCACCTTTTCTTTTTCTGTGCGCAGTTACTATGGTTACATTGGCTAAAATTGATTACGTAAAGCAGATCTAGTTAATTTGCTCATCCAGAGTCCTTAAAGCTCATAATTTAGTTTGATAAGCTTTGTTCCTGTGTTTGGACGCTACCTTGGTCCTGACAAAATATATAGACAGTCTTCAGGTTCATCATGAAATTATACATGTGCAGCACAGTATCATCAGCATAAAAGAGATTTTCTGATAAGAAAACTTATTCCAGGAGGGAAAAGCTAAGATCCGAGTCCAGATCTCTGAGACATACAGGAAGTAAGATTTATTTTGAATACCAAGATTCCTGAAGAAAAAAAAATTAACGCAGAAGAGAGTTGATCTAAGCAAAGTCCCACAGGCAGGAATAAGGCTGTTAGCATTAGCTAAGCTAGCCGTGTGAACCAGCATAGCTGAAGAGGACTGTGACGACGTGATGAAGGCTGTTAGCTTCGCTAGCCGTCGCTCATGATGTTTCTTCTTAGGGACGAGGACGCTCCTGCTCAGATTCCTGATGAAGACGCCGTGAAACCGGACGGCTGGTTGGACGATGAGGCCGAGTACATCGGAGACCCCGATGCCATCAAACCCGACGACTGGTGAGTCACCATGGCAACCTGAACCGCTGACAGCCCTCCCCGCTTGGCAGCCGTGACAGTTCCGTCTCCTGCAGGGATGAGGACATGGACGGAGAATGGGAGGCACCTCAGGTCCCCAACCCCGCCTGCGAGAGCGCCCCCGGCTGCGGCCCCTGGAAGCGGCCGATGATTGACAACCCCAGTTATAAGGGCAAGTGGAAGCCCCCCATGGTGGACAACCCCAACTACCAGGTGGGTTCTGATACGCTGAGATGGGCTCAGACCGGTTCCTCTAAGTGGTTCTGACGGTGTTTCTGGGTTTTTTAGTGCACCATATTACTGTGAAACTTTATCAACTATGGATATCAGCATTTTTCAAGATGGCTTCCATGTTTGAGCCTTTAAAACTAGTTAATACCATAAAATGCTCCCTATTTTCATGACTTGGAGGATCTTTATGTCACATCATATGTTTTTGGATTTGGCCATCCTAGTCATAAAGTAATAATATTTAGCAAAATCAGAAACTGAGAACGTTGCTGTTTCTCACACCAGTCCCCAACGGGAAGGAGAAGATGTAGCGCAAAGGTCAGCACTAGTTTCTTATAGTTTTATGCATTTAACAGTTAAGCATTAGCTTCTGCTAATTTTTTTAAACATATTTAGCAGTTTAGCATTAGCTTCTGCCAACATTAAACTGTTAGCGGTGGCCATTTTGAAAAATGTACACCAGGACAAGGAAACACAAGGTCAGGAAATTATTACATTTTTACGGTTCAACATATGTAGGCTATGATCTGACACCAAACACATTTATCCAATTATTGATTTTAGTTCAAAAATAACTTTTCCATGGCGGCCATCTTAAAGAAAATCAAAAAAATATTCACAAATCAGTTATTTGCTGATCCAATTACATCTGATGTAACACCAAAAGTCTAAATCTGTGACAAATATTGGCAATTTCTGTGCAAAAATAAATTTTCCTTGTTGACCATGGCGGCCATCTTGACTTTCATTATTGGTGAACGGGAGTTTTTCTACAAAGCTAGTCACTCAAAACGTCTGTGCTAAGTTCGGGTTCTTGTATCCGCATGTGGAATATTTTTCTGAAATATTAAATCTGCTGCTCCGTCAGGGGATCTGGAAGCCGAGGAAGATCCCCAATCCGGATTACTTTGAGGACCTGCAGCCGTTCAAGATGACGCCATTCAGCGCCCTGGGGCTCGAGCTCTGGTCTATGACCTCTGACATCTTCTTCGACAACTTCTTCATCACCAACGACCGCAACACGGCCGAGCGCTGGGCCACCGACAGCTGGGGGCTGAAGAAGGCAGCGGAGGGCGCTGCTGAGGTGAGTCCACAAAGAACAAATCTGGAAACAAAATGTCTGCTCTACGATTTCTTCTCTCATTGTTCAGATTGAATCATTCACTGACTGACTGATTCATTTGTTCATGACGAGAATCTTTAGTTCCTTTTTCTCCCTCCTGTTGTTTTAAGCTCTGGATGAAGCTGAAATAAACGTGTCAGTTGGCCTTAGTTCTGCAGAAACTCTTTGGTTTGTTTTTTTCATTTGACCTGCAGCAAAGCTGTGAAATTATACACACCCTGAAGACGTTCTAATCTGCATCATGGTCCATTAACACACTTCATGTGTTTTATTGGGATTTTATGTGACGGAGCAACACAACTTTAAAGTGGAGAGAAAATTATTTATGGCTTTCAAGCTGTTTGCAGATTTTGAAAATCTGAAAAGTGTGGAGTGTTTTTATACCCAGCAGTTCTCAGTAGAACCGACTCTGGCTGCAGATCTCCAGCGGATCAGTTTTCATGTCACAGATTCTCAGGTTCAGCTCTGACTTTCACTAGCCCATTCTAAAACACATGTTAGTATTTTCCACTTCTCTCCTGTTGGTCACATAAAGTCCTGCAGAGTTTCTGGAAGCTTGGATGAAACCGCTTCAGGAGTTTTTGCTGATAAATTCAGGGTCCTTCAGACGGACTCTGCTGAGGCATAAAGACAGGAATGTGTGTGAATTAAGTGGATCTATGTTTGGTTCTCAGCCGGGTTTGGCAGCCCAGATGCTAACCGCTGCAGAGGAGCGACCCTGGCTCTGGATCGTCTACGTCCTCACTGTGGCTCTTCCTCTCGTCCTCATCATCGTCTTCTGCTGCACGGGCAAGGTACACACACACACACAGAACCTCCAACTTCCTGTGCGATCCTTCACTTCTCTGAAGGAAGGAAAGATGGGAGGATTTCTCTAAAGCTTCATGCGATTATTCTAACCAATCATCTTCTAGCAGGCCGGATCCTGCAGCTCTTTGATGATGACGATGATGATTACGAAGCACTGCAGTAGCACACCTTCAGTTTATTTATTTACTGTTTATATTTAAAGTGTTTCCCTGAAATTACAGCTTATAATCTCATTGTGCATCACTACAGACACGTTGTGTGTTTACATCCAGAAATTTTGTGCACAAGGCAGGAGGGCAAATAGTCTCTACTTTTAGCTTCCATCCGTAGCGTCGCTGCCGGTAGAACCGCTAACAAAATAAAACCTGGAGGTGAAGAGACTATTAATCCAGTGAAGAGCGCCACGCAAAGGGAAAAAAAATGCAGAAAAACAATTAAAACATCATTTCGAACTGCTGGATTCTTTTTTTTTCCCCCTCGCTCTGTGTGTCGCCTACGCTACATGCAGACTCGTTGCCATGGCAACCTACTAACAACGCCACTAATGTTTCAGGATTTAGTACCAAAAAACAAACATTTCCCACACAAAGAGCAGAACATTCAGTCGGTTACAGTTTTATGTTTACAGGCTTGATGTTTATTTGCAATTATTAATATGTGATTGCTGTGGTAGGTTAGCTACCGCTGCTAATAGCTAATCTAGCACAGCGGTGGTTGATTAGCTAATCTAAACACCTACTGTACGGATGATCTGTCAGAGTTGGTGTTTAGGTCGCCTTATTTTTTATTCTTTGTTTTTTTTTCTTATTTTTTTTAACTGAACCAAAACACTCATTTCTGCAGCAGATCCACATGTTAAGGTTGTCACAGTCAAGCTAGCATAGCTGACCTACTTCCCTCTCCCTTACAATTACTAGCAAAGCACTGTCTTTTTCTTATATCCGACGCACATTTAAGATTTAGAGCATCATGTTGACAGCTGAAACCAAAGCTAGCCATTGTTAGCTAGCAGCTTTTTTGTGACGTCACACTACAACGTGTCTGTAGTGGCATTCTGATCTGTGATGATGATGATGATGGTGGTGGGTGTCCACAGAGTTCCTCCGGGTCGGCTCAGGACTCGCTGAGTCTCACCAGCTTACAGGAGGAGCTGAAGGGAGCCGGACGCCTCCAGCCGGTGACTCCTTCTCTTCCTCCTCTTCCTCCTAGCCTAGCTTGTTGTGGCGTAGCTGTAGTGCTGATGAAGAGCGGCTTATTAACGGCTCTTCCTGATGAAAAGTTCATGAATCTGTTTTTCTGCAGGAGAAGAAGAAGACTCCAGCAGCTGAATACAAGAAGACGGATGAACCTCAGCCTGACGTGAAGGAGGAAGAGGAGGATGAGGAGGAAGAGGATAAGGCTGAGGAGGCGAAGAGCAGTCCAGGTGGGTTAGCTCTCTCACTGACCCGGTTCTGGTCATGCCCCAGTTCTGGTTCTGTAACCGTTTGGTTTATTTTCCTCCAGCTGCAGAGGACAAGAGTGATGAAGAAGAGGCTGCTGCTGAGGAAGAGGAGGGAGAGAATGAGGCCACGACAGAAGAGGTGAGGAAGAACTGCGTTCGTGTTGACTGGGTTCTGGTGGTTCTGGTGTGATAAAACCAGGAGGAACCGCCACAGTCAGTCTGAAACCTTCTGGTTTAATGCCAGGCCTGATAGAGGCGGATCTGGCCCGCAGCATCACTAATTACAGTGTAACCATCAACCTGGAGCTGTTGCCGAGCAGATTAGCTAAGCTGAGGTCCAGTTTAGCATCAGGCTTTAATCTGGAAGATGTTCCTGTAGCGTTTCTGTCTGCTGGTTTGGAGCGAATGCAACAGGAAACTTTAATTTAATCGGTGCCATCATGAGGCTGGAATAAACAGGAAGTGGAAAGAAGATATTTTTTCTTTGTGCCTATGGTAAGGCTCAGAGCCACCAGTAGATGGCAGCTAACCTGTTTCTGCTTCAGCGCATTAACGGTTTTCAGAAAAACGAAGGCTGCCTCAAGCCAGTGCAAAAACTTGTTTTTACAAAGTTTAGGTTTTTTTTTCCATCTGTGCTGTTTGTATCAACGTTTTCCAACTCAATAATTAAAAATGTTCCTAAAGCAAAAACTTTGATGGAAACCCAGCTGACAGTTTTCCTCCTGGGTTCTGGTTCTGAGATTAAAAAATACTTAGATGGAAGGAAGTGACTCTCTGTGAGACCAACACATTTTGGAAATGTTTCAGTAATTTAAGTAAAAACTGTTATATTTTTCCAGTTAAATATAGTGACATAATTTAACCCTCCTGTTATGTTCCAGGTCAAATTGACCCGTTTTAAAGTTTAATTTTTTTTTAAATAGTTAGAAGTATTTTTTTTGAATGAAACCTTTTCTGTTTGTCTAAATAGGTGCACTCTGCATATAAATTGAAAATGTATTCATTTTACACATTTGCAACCCCCCCACCCCCGCATCTACTTTTTACATAGAAACTGTTCGGGTCAATTTGACCCGGCAGTCAGGTTAAAGTGCAAGAAAAGATTAAAAAATTTCCAATTCTATACGTTTCCTTCCAGCTATGAACCATATTTCACCACACACACACACAACACACCCCGATACACACAAGCCCACTTTCTCACTATTCTCTTTACTTCACTAGGAAACTGCGAGAAAGCAGAAAGTGTTCACACAACTTTTGACGGGAATCTTTTCTGTTCCTGTGGACAAACTCCACCCACACTGAGTGACACTCAGCAGAAGTGGAGGAAAACATAAATACTCTCTGCATCACTCATTTATCTTCATTTTAATCAGCGGGTCAATTTGACTCTGAACAGTATGTTACAGGTAACTGTGTTACAGTTACAGTTAGTGTTACAGTTACAGGCCACAAGTTCAATTATAAAAATCACCCATTGAAAAAAAAAAGTGTAATATAGAGAAATTTACCAAAGATCAATTTCAAGGAAATTATAGTTTTTTTGTGTCTAAGTTTTTTTCAGTGGACATAAAAAATGTAAATTAAATTTGTTATGTCCAAATGAGTAAATGAGTAAGTTGTCGTCATTGATCCTTTATTTCTGAGAAATAAAAAAAACATAATTGCACAAATATTGATTGAAATTGTTAATATTGGAGTTAATAATCAGATAAAAAAAATGTTTTGGTTTCTGACATTATTGCATGATTAAACACTCCCCGGGTCAAATTGACCCACAAACATTATTGCTGTACCTCAGAAACTAACATAACAGGAGAGTTAATTGGTGATTTTGTTCTGATCCACAGAAAGAAGACGATATTCTGCGGAGATCTCCCAGGAGCAGGAGGCTCAGAAAGGACTGATAGCTCTGAACCCTGACCTCCTGACCTTCCTTCCCCCCCCCTCGTCTTCCTCCTCCTCTTCCTCCTTCCTGAGGCCACGAAGCCTGAACGGATCTGGTAAAAACAGCGAAGCCAACAGAAATTTGACGACGATTCCAGCTCGATCCGGTTTTGGACGTTTTGTTTTAGAGCTTAACTGAGATTCACTAAAACTTCTTGCATCATTCCGACCTGCAGGGGGCGACGTTCTGTCTGCTCCTCCAATCAGCAGCCTGCTGACAGGAAGACGGTCGCCCTGCTGGACTGGACGGGTAGCTGACCAACCGGCCCACAGATAACCAACTACTAACCGCTAACCGTAGCGCTTCAGTGTTAGCCTGCTAGCTGCCTAATAAAGCCAGAGCTTAGCGGCTGGAGGAGGCTTAAACTGGGAACACTCCGACTTTTCTCCATGTCTGTTGTTGTCCTGTCGGCGCTAGAGCGCTAGCTGTCTGTTGGCTTCTTCCTGAAACAGTGTCTGCTGTCGGTGGATCAGACAGGAAACACCTGGATGTTTGGCTCACCTGCCTCCTCCAGCTCAGCACCACAGAGGCTCCGCCCCCTTTCTACTACACTTTAAATTAACTGCTGAAATAATCATGATAAAATGTCATTAATATATCATTAATTTTAAAAAATTGGAAATAAATGCAGCAAAGATTAAATATTGAATTATATGTGCCTCAATTAGATGTATTTTATTATTTCATGTTTGTGCTCTGAAGCGCATCATGGCTGAACTTACACCGTCAGTTTGACCTATCACACTCAGTGGGCGGGATTATGGAAGCTGCGACCCTGACATCTGATTGGCTGCTGCAAACACCCAAGTAAACACAACTTCCCTGCTAGCTCCGACTCTCAGCTTGAAATTTTCACTTTAGTTGTGGAATGATTTTACTAACAATTAAATTGTTTATTTACTTATTACAAACTCCCGCCCATATGTGTAGTTTGGTCTGAGATTTCGCTAATGCGTTCCCCACAGACTGTTAGCTAGCAGGCGGGGCTAACTGTGATCCTGCCTGACCACAGTGAGCGCTGCTGAATTTATCAGCAATATTTCAAACCACAGAAGTAGAGGCTGCAGTTTCTCCTCCAGGATTTGTAGCATATACATTTTTATTGATTGTTTCCAAAATATTGACCTCAGAGTTGCAGTTAACTGGGCAGAAGTTGACTTGCTGTTTGAAGGAGCCAATCAGATGTCAGTTTGCCTTAATCCCGCCCACTGCGTTTGACTTTATTGATGTGCTTTAGCACAGGAACATGAAATAATTTATTAAATCATGAAATCTAGTTTGTGAAATTAAATCACCCACATATAATTGAGGCACATATAGTTCTATATTTAATAAATTATATATTTCAAGTTTTGACCTATTTAAATGTCAGAACCTCAGGTGTCCTGTCCTGCCAACTACCAGAGGTGGTGCTAAAGTCTCCATTGTAGCTCCTGAGCTTCCTGTTACTTTCATCATGACGTCACACATGACCTCTCTGTTTCATCCAATCACTGCACAGCTTGAAATAAAAATGGAACCAAATGAGAAAAATCCTGATAATCTGTCAGAAACAATAAAATCCTGCTCTGTAACTATTCCCTTAAAGCAGAGGTATCAAACTCCAGGCCTCCAGCCTGCAGGTTTTAGATGAGCCACAGGTACAAAACACTGGAGTGAAGGGTGACCCTTCATGACCTCCTTGTGTAGATCAGGTCTCAGAGCCTTAATGACCTAATTATTCTGTCCAGGTGCTGCAGCAGAGGCTCGTCTTAAAGCTGCAGGACAGCTGGGCCTCCAGGACTGGAGTTTGACACCTGTGCCTTAAAGGAATCATTTTCAGAGGAGTTCTGTGAAGTAGGTCTCGGTAGTCAGTATGCGACCTGCAGCAGATGAATTAGCCTGAGCTGGCTGACTTTTCATTGGTTATTTCTGTGCAGTTGAACTGGATTTAATGATGTTTTTACGAAGCGTTTCCTCTCTGACTCCTCTTTGCTTTTGCTTAAACTCTGAGGGACAATAGTTTCTGATGTTTTCTAACAGGTTTTTTGTAGAAGTTTAAATATTTTGAAGTCCCAGAGGTCCTCCCCAGTCTTCAGGCTTATATAGAAATCATGGAGCAAATGTCTAAAAATGATTTAATTTCACTTTTTTTGTCAAACTTCTGTTTTTGTGTTTAGAATATGTTGTTTTCTTGTTAAAAGATGTAAAAATCAGGATTTTCTTGAGGTTGATCATGTGAGGGGGGTTCACAGCCAAACAGTTTCCCGCTGGGGGTTTCTCAAGTCCTGGTGGGCGGCCTGGTCTGTGAACGCCCGCTGGGATTGGCCGGTCCGTGGGTTGATCTGGACGGTGAGTTTGGGGGCTGACCACGCTCCGACTGTGAGCTGAACACTGTATCTGCTGCGTTTTTACTTCCTCTGGTGGTTTGGAGCGACCGGCAGCAGAAAGCCCGGCTGTGAATGAAACACTGTGATGAGGAGCCTGATGTCGGTGAAGCAAATGTTTGTTTTGATGAATAAAAAAAAGGCTAAATGGAAACAGACCCAACGCCTGCAGTTTGTTTATTCAGAGTTGGAAAGAGTACCGTTAATTTGATAAGTAGTGGAGGCCAGTATCACCAATATCGATACCAATACTTATATATATATATATATATACAGTACATCCATTTTCTTCCACTTTATCCGGGGTCGGGTCGTGAGGGTAGCAGCTTCAGAAGGGGTATATTTAAATATATATACATATTTAATAAATTAAACTTCTGATCTTTATTGTTTTTTTTGTTTTAATTATTTAGTTACAATCTAAGATACCTTTTGACAAAGTTTATAGGTATTGATAAAATATTTAAGATATTAACATGATTAAAAAAAACATTTCTGTGCATAGCTTCCTTAATAAAGTTTTTAAAAAAAATGATTTAAGAGCAAATAAGAAGCTGATACAAAAATAGAATAAAATTTCAAGACCAAATCTGAAACTAAAGTATTGATCTGATACTGATATCAAGTTGGTATCGATATCAATATTTTGGATCAATTCGCCCTTCTCTATTCGATACATTTTTACTTAAATGCACATAGTTATCAGTGTAGCATTTTTCTCAAATGTAAATAATTACAATTTATTTTAAAATTGCTTATGAACAGAAGAAAGTTCTTATTATTGATTTCATAAAGGAAAGAGAATATTCTTCTCAAACTGTTTTTAATTAAACAAGCACCTTTATAAATAAAAATGAATATTTGGGAATTGTATATAATTTTAATGAAATAAATAACCAGTATTATTCCATAGTGACATTTTCTGTTTTAATATTTAAAAAATCTTCCAAAATTCATGAGATTTCTGCTAATTCAAGTCTGACAAGTAAATTTAATTTAAAATACACGCGCTGGTTGCAGATCAATTGCGCTCTGATTGGCTCTGTTGTTCGTCACATCGACAGGCAAAACTCGCCCCTAATTGGTTACTCTTAGCTGTCCGTCAGCGGTGAGGCGATGTCCGTTTTTGATTGGCTGTTTTGGCTGTCAGTTAGTGGTGAGGCGGGAGCAGGAACATTCCTCACTGATGGAAGAAAAGAGAAAGTTTCCAAGATGGCCGGACAGAGCTGCCTGTTCGCAGGGAAACAATAGAAGCAGGTTGGAGGGACGCGGTTAGCCTGAGCTGTGGCTCGCTCTGAATCGCTCACTCCCCGACTCGGGCTCCGTCAAAGAGAAGGAGGAATATCCGCTGCGGTGATTCGAAGTCACTTAAAGTATGAAGATTTATTTAAATGTTTCAGGCCCGTCGACCCATAACACAGCGGCTAACGGCTACAGGGAGGCGGAGGATCAGCTGCTGTTCGCCGGACAGATGCTGTAGGGAGAGCGGACTGTTACATTTTCACAGTAAGTGTGATAAACCTTACATTTTAAAATACAGTATTTAGAAAAGTGAAAGCCGTAGATTTAATCATTCTATGAAATTATTGTTTTAGAAGTTATAAGTTTGATTCACAGTTAGCTCACCATGGCGAAGTTGGCATCCGGTTGGTAGATTGAATAAAAGGCTAGTTCACAGTTTTAAAGGAATCTGGTATACTTTTAGTTACATCTAGTTTGGAATTAACACTACCTTTAAAGGCCAAACCTGAATAAAGCCTTACTATATTCATTAAAAGTCAGATTATGTAATTTATAAAACGTTTCTGGTGTTTATAAAAAGAAGATAATAAGCTATTTGAAGCTGTTTCAATCATATTAGATTGGATCCTGATTTAAAGCCACTGTCTTTAAGTGGCTTAGCATGAACTAAATTATTCTACACTGAAAGACATTTTACTTAAAATTATTTTTGTGATCCGTCAAGATTTGTTTTACTTGGGTGAGTTTACACAGTTGAATAAAATTTTCTTTAAATAGTTTTAAACCAAAACTATTTGTGGTAATTCAGTCCAGATCCGGTCGCTGTATGTTCTGGATTTCGACCTGTAATGTATTAAGATTATCGAAGAATCCCTTAAAACTGTGAAGTAGTCCTTTACTCTGAATCGGAAGCCAACTTCAGCCTCCTAGCTCCCATTCGCTAACCAAAGCTAACTCCCCACTCAAAATAAAAGTTTGGGCTAAGTTGGAGAGCAGTAATGCCGCTCCCAGCGGGTGGAAAACCACCTCCAACACGGAACCCGGCGTTCCGGCCGAGGCTGCTGGTTCCCGGGTCTCAAACACACCGAGTTTGTGTGAGTTTTCCGAATATTTGGCTCTGATTTGGAGTGCAGGAATGTGCTAAGTTTCAGTAGCTGGTCGGGAGTTAGTTTGGTGTTTGTTTTGGAGATGGATTTATCCAGAAAGCAGCAGGTTTTAGATGCCATTACAGCGACTGTG
This sequence comes from Xiphophorus couchianus, assembly GCF_001444195.1. Lineage (NCBI taxonomy): Eukaryota > Metazoa > Chordata > Actinopteri > Cyprinodontiformes > Poeciliidae > Xiphophorus > Xiphophorus couchianus. The sequence goes on from NC_040250.1 coordinate 511,812, forward strand.
GCTCCAGTAGCTCAGCCAGTTAAATGAGCTGATGTTTAGCAACTGAAATGAGGAGGCTGAACGGTATTTTACCCAGAAACCTTACTTTTCCTTTCCGGCAGTGAGTGCCGCTGCGACTGAAGGCCGTTAGAGACAAAGGTCGCCTCCATGGAGCCAGCACAGGAGTCTTTGTAAAGGGCCAGGGGGGTGTATAGACGCCCAGAGTGACAGAGAGCCATAATCTGCATTTTATGGACGAAACCTGAGGCGGGAGTTCACTGCAGGTCTTTATTGATGATGGCGGATTTTGTTACACCGCGACACAGCGCGGTGATGGAGCGGCTCCGCCGGAGGATCGAGCTCTTCCGGCAGCATCACAACAACTGCGAAACCCGCTACGACGGCGCCACGCCGGAGCGGCTGGAGCTGGACCGGCAGCACACCATCAGCCTGCACCAGCGGCTGCTGCAGAACAAGGCCAAGCGGGCCAGCAAGCACCGGCAGCCGCCGCCCAGCGCGGAACAGGACGCCCCGCGGGCGCCGGGTATCGGCGCCGAGGGCGGCGGGACGGCGGCGGAGCAGAGCCGGAACACAACCCGGCAGGTGGTGAGTCCAATCCACACACTGCAGGGGAAGGTAATCACACCCCCAGAGAGCTGGGCCAGAGCTCAGTTCTGGTTCCTGGAAATCTGGGGTTAAAAGTCAGAGGAGGTCTTACTGGGATGGGACTGGTTTCTACTGACAGCATCACAGGAAACTGGACCACTCTGACACCACACAATACTGGCTCTGATTATTGTCATGTGCTGGATTATCAATCAATTAATCAATCAATCAAGGCAGTTTAAAGAGCTTTGCATCACAAAAATATAAAGTCATAAAAACATCATACAGTCACCAATTTGAGAAACCAGAAACAAACGTTAAGCCATGTTGGTCAGGGCTCCTTTTACTTTGAACCAGAAGCAGCTCCAAGCAGCTGGGTTTTACTCTAAGTCACATATGTCAAACTCAAGGCCCGGGGGCCAAATCTGGCCCGCCGTAGCTTTTTATCTGGTCCGCTACACTCCAGATTACATCAATAAGTCCCTGCAGTTTTTTTTTTATCTGCAAAATTCACACAAAATCAACAGATCGCCACATTGTTTTCTGATTTTACTGCAAATTTTTCTCAAAATTGATCAATGACATTGGGTTTATGATAAATTTGATGAGGTGATTAATAAAAAGTTACATTAATGCAAATATTATACAAATCCATACAAATATTTATAAATTAGCTCCACAACATCTGTGATTTTGATTGCAAAAAACCCCAGAAACAATCACATTGATCAATGTGAAAAGATGTTCAATATTATTTAACAAACACTTCATTAAAGCCGAAACAAACAGCTACTTATTAAGAGTTTATTGGGTTTTATCAATGCATTGTGGCAAACCGGCCCTTTAAGAACAGTCAGATTTTTGATTTAACCCAAAATTAAACTGAGTTTGACGCCCCTGCTGCAAGTTGAGAAACGGCTACTGCTAGCGAACTAAATCGTTAGTTAGCGAACTGAATCGTTCGTCCTCATTGCTGCTCTCTGCTCCTGGATTGGACTCATTTTCAGGCTCTTTGGTGTGACGACCTGAAAGGCGGGTTCACCATGGCAACGTTCACCCAGCAGGTTCTGATGCTCAGTTCTGATTAATTTTGCAGAAATCTGTTTTTTTTTTCTTTCTGCGTTGTCGTTTCTGCTACTAATTCAACCCGACGGCAACCAGACTTCTGCTTGAACGGTTTCTGACCCCAAAGCAACAGAGCGTAGCTATCCCTCTGTTTACGGCAGTAAAGATGGCCGCCACGACGCCGTGTGTACGGCAGTAAAGACGGTTTGTGGCATTTCCTGCTGCGAATGCATCAGATCCACCCGGAGACTCGTTGCCAGGTCCTCGTCGCTCTCAGCCAGAGCAGAAAGTTGTTCATTACCAAGATCTAAACTCCAGTTGAACTGATTGGAATCGATTTATGACTTTGTTTCAGCAGGAGCTGCATATGAAAACGATTCTTTATTTACCAACGAGAAAAAACAGTAAAAACGCTCCAATGACTTAATGAAAATAAGTCATAAATAGTTTGAATGTATTTTTATGAAAGCTTCTGTTTATTTCTGATAAAAGTTCATGAAGAAAAATATATAAAACTTTAGAAATCTCAGACATTAACATACATGGAAAAACTTTATATTGCAGCAGAAAAACCACCACAAGAGAGCGTATGTTTGTTTTTTTTCCCCATTGATCACTTCCAATACGTTAAAGTAATAATTATTAAAAACATTGATGGAAACGTGACTAATAAAAGCTTCCTCTGTTTAAATCTGACGTTTCAGATACTGAAACATCAGGAATGGAAGCTCAAGTTGAAATGGTTTTATTTCAGTTTTTGCTGTAAATGGTTTTGAGTATAAAGTATAAAACTTCCTGGTGATGAAACTGAAGGAAGCTGAATCCTTCCGGCAGAGCGCTGAGATCTCCCACATTCCTCAAACGCTTCACATGTTCGTAGCTCAGTGGCCTTCCAGCTCTGAATTTTGATATTGTGCAAAATTTTACATTTATTTTTCACCAGTTTAATTAACTAGATATAAATAAATTATTCATTTATTTGCATCTTTTAACATTTCTCTAAAATGTAGCCTTAAATATTTGTAAGGTTGCATTAGGGATTATTTTAGCATTAGATTATTCTGATAATCTTCTGAAAAATGCAGATTTATTATCATTATTATTATTAAAGATCAATAGTTTCATCCTTACCACTGTGATGATGTGTCTCTCCCCTCCCCTGCCTGTTGCTGCAGCTTCATGACGTGGTGAAGAGGAAGCTCGAGGGCGGCGGCTCCCCTCTGAGTAACGGCGTGTGCGACGGCGTGCCGGCCAATAAGAAGGCCTGCCTGGAGAACGGCGCCGGCCCGGAAGCCAAGCCGGGCCTGACGGACCGGGCCGCCAACGGGCCGCGCAGGGCCGAGCCGCCGGACCCGGAGCCCGACTTCCACCAGAAGGAGATGAAGCAGGAGCCGGAGGACATCCTGCCAATCATGCCGCCGTCGGTCGCCGGGGGCAACGGGCTTTTCCTGGACCTGAACCTGAACGAGCAGGAGTGGAAGGAGCTGATGGAGGAGCTGAACTGCTCCGTCCCCATCGAGGACATCCAGGACATCCTCAACTACAGCTTCGAGGACCGCAAGGACCCGCCGGGGGGCCCCGGGGCGGCCCCCGCCCCGCCAGCGGCCGGCCCCGCCCCCCCGCCGCCCGACCTGTCCAGCGTGAAGGCCGAGTTCTCGCCGGCACCCGCTGCCTTCGAGCCGGACTCCCGCACCGGCTCCCCCCGCCTCAGGGCCGGCTCCGCGGGGGCCCTGCCCCTCCCCGCCGGCTCCCCCGCCGCCTCAGGCTCCGCGCCCTCCCCGGCCCCGCCCCCCCGCCCGCTGCAGCTGCTGCCCCCCCAAAAGGACCTGTCCCCCGCCCAGCAGCTGCAGCAGCTGGCCGCCCAGCAGAGGGCGCAGCACATCCAGGGCAAGATGCACAAACCGCCGCCAGGGGCCAAGTTCCACGGTCAGGGACCCCACGGCGCCCCCGCCTGGACGCAGATGGCCAACAGCTCCCAGAGCCCTGCCCTCTACCCCTCCGACTTTGCCCCCGCCGCCCAGAAGCAGCTGCTGCTGCCCGCCCCGCCCGCCAAGGGCTCCCCGAAGGCGGGGGCCGGCGGCTACCTGCTGCCCCACCTGTCCCCCGGGCCCCCACTGAGCCACCCGGCCCCACAGAGCCCCGCCACCGTCCTCAACTACAAGAACACCATCCCTCTGTCACACTACGAGGCCGGCCCCGGGGGACCCGGGCCCCCGAGGGCCCCCAGCGGCCAGGGCCAGGACAAGGCGGCCCTGCTGAGCCTGCTGAGGCAGCAGAAGCAGAGCAGCATGAGCTTCAGGCCGCACCTCACACACCCACAGGTAGGACACACACTTTGCTGCCCAACACGCGGTGCCTGACCGGCGGCTGCACGCACAGCGACTCTCTCCGGCCCTCGGTGGCCATTAAAGAGTGGCTGACCGGGCTGGCGATGAGTTTTGGTTTGTTTTTTTAAAGTGGCCTTCAGTTGATAGTTAATCGACAGGAAACGGGGTAATGAGAGAAGACAAGCAGCAAAGTCGTCAGGCCGGGAATCAAACCTGCGATGGCCAAGACCAAGGCCTCCATATGTGGGTTGTGCTGAACCGCTGCGCCACCCGAGGCGATGAGTTTTAAAATGTTTCTGTAGGTCAGAGTGAAGCCCGGGCGGCCATCTTGTTTTTAGTCTGGCCGCGTCGTCTTAACTCTCTGAGCCGTCCAGCAACAATGAACATTAATAGAGATTCTGCTTCGGATTCAGGTCTTAAAGGGACAGCGCCTCATTTAGCGTTTCAGCTAGCTGACCAGGAGAGAGCAGCAACAGGTGGGGGAGGGGCTAGAGGAGGATTTTCATTCAGAACCAGCCGGGCCCGGACCGCTGTCTGTGTGTTTGAGTGTCAGCAGCTGGTTGCTAGGGGCAACAGACGGCTAAAGGGGGGACATGACCTGTTTCCCCCCCAGGATTTTAAAGATTTTATTTTTTCCTCAGATTTTCTCCCAGGGCGGCCATCTTGGAGAACAAGCGTTTTTTTACAGCTTCTGTTTATGAATTCAGATCAACTTATGGCCAAATATGAGGGACGATGATTTAATTTGATTATGAGAATAATTGAAGTATTACTGGTTGGTTCTGGTTCTGCTGCAGCGGACCTGAATCCGTCTCCTTTCTGTCGCAGGATCAGAACTTCTCCGCTCCTCCTCATGTTTCGGGTCCGGCCAACTCCATGACCTCTGGCCCTGGGAACAACGCCATGGCGGCAGCGGGACTGGGGCCCAGCGCCATGGCGGGTAACCATGGCAACACGGCCTTCCTGAGAGACCCGATGGCGGCGCTGAAGCAGCAGCAGTTCCTGCAGAGGCAGCTGCTGGCCGAACAGGTACGACACACCTGCAGCTCTCAGGCAGGACAGCAGGGGGCGCCGCTGACCGTCTGCAGCCTGGAGGGGTCAGAGGGTTCAAATAAAATAAATGAAGAAAAAAATATTTTAACAAATGTGAAATGAATGAAAAATTAAATAAAAAATTTGAATAAAGAATTTAATTAAAACCATTAAAATGTATAAAATGATTCATGCAGGAGAAGCAGCGCCAGGACCAGCAGCTGCAGCGGCACCTGACCCGACCGCCGCCTCAGTACCAGGACCAGGCGGGTCCAGCTGCCGGCCAGAACCCCTTCCCCCAGCAGAACGTCGCACCTTTCACAGGTAGGACCACTCAGCCGGACCGGGCCGGTACTAGCAGTACTCGCAATTAAACAAGGAACAGGAGAACCTGAGCTGGTCCAGAACCAGAACCTGTTCTCAGCAGGCCTGGTGATTCTGCTGCTTTTATCTTTTATTTTTAAAAGGCAAATTAATTTAAATGAAAGCTGCTGATGTTTTGCTGCTGGTTCTTTAGTTCCTCTCCGCCGCTGCGTTTGTTTCTGTTTGTTGCGGTTCTGGATCGAAGCTCATTTGACTGGGAAATAAAGGATCTGTTGGTTCTGTGGCTCCAACGCATCGTTTTAACATCGCAGCTCAGAGTTTATTTTGAAACAGTAATGGCTGTAAAATATTTCCATCACAGGAGTCGGTTAGTTTCTAGGCTGCAGGTTGGAAACCGACTCGCAGTTCCTCACTGAGCCTCCCAGAACCGGAGCGGTTTGGATCAGAATTTACTTCCTGATCCTTTTTACAGAAACTGTAAAATATTTAGTTTAGAAATGATTTTTTTGCTTTTGTCCTCAGGTTCCTCTCAGTCAATCAGCAACATGGGCTCCATGGGAAGCCCCGCCCCCGGCGCCCGCATGTTCCCCCAGAACCAGGGCATGATGGGAATGAGCATGGCGCAGGGGGCGGGGCCCGGCGGCAGCGTGGCCGCGCCACCTGCAGCCAGTCAGGCCGACATCAGCCTGCCGTCTTGTGGAGGGGGCGGAGCCGGCGTGGACTCGCTGTACGGCGGCATGACCCTTCACCCCGGCCAGCAGCGCCAGCCGCTGGGCCCCATGGGTGCCCCCTACAGGCAGCTGCCGCAGCAGCAGCTGCTGAAGCCGCCCGGCGCCGTCATGCTGAAGCAGCAGCAGTTGGCCGCTACGCGCATGCAGGCGGGCGGGATGGGCGGAGCCATGGCAGGTGCCACCTGGCAGCAGCAGCCAGCCGGCGCCGCCGCGCTGCATGCCAACGCCTTCGCCGCCAACGCCTTCCACATGCAGCAGCCACGCATCCCCAAGATGGCCGCCGGCTCCTCCTCCTTCGGTGGGCGCGCCGTGCCGGGCCTCAACCAGCAGATGATGCAGACTAACATGGCCGCCCAGCAGAGGGCGCCGCCGGCCGCTCAGACTCAGCACCAGCCGGCCAATCAGAGCGGGCCGGTGCTGCCGGACCTGGCGGCGTACGGAGCGCCACAGGCCGGCGGGCGCCAGGCGCTGCCGTGTAACCAAGGTTACCAGGTGAGCCGCGGTGGCGGGCAGCAGCAGCAGCAGCTGTCGTTCGGCTACAACGCGGCGGCGGGAAGCTTCGCCGCCGAGAGCGATCTGGTCGACTCGCTGCTGAAGGGCCAGAGCACGCAGGAGTGGATGGCCGACCTGGACGAGCTGCTGGCCGGACACACATAGGCCTGGTCCTGACCCGGTTCTGGTTCTGATGGGAAGTGGGCGGCGGTTTGTTTACAGGCTGACAGTCGGTTGGTTCTGACCTCTGAACTGTGACCAGCAGTGGAGCGATTCTCCTGGTAGGACCGGACCGGACCAGAACCGCCAACATCATCATGTGACTCCGAACGGCTCCTAACAGGAAAACAGCATTAAAGGTTTAGATGACATCACTTCCTGTTTTCAAAGCCACGCCCCTTCTGGTTTACGTTCAGAGGTCATCTGATGTCACAGCAGACGAACCAATCAGAGAGCAGAACCACCGTTCTGCTCTCTGATTGGTTCATTCTGGTAACCAATCGGAGAGCAGGTCCAATGTTTTGTTGGTTCTGATTGGAGAGCAGAACTCGTTCATTTTCCTTCCCATTGATCAGTTATTGGTTCTGAATCAGTTTCATGACATATTTATTGATCCCTGCTAATGACATCATCGACTCGTCAGAACCTCAGGACCCGACCCGGGTCTTTCACCAGGCTCAGAAGTTTGATCCACTTCCTGTCCAATCCCACCTCTGGTTCCCAGGTGTGTTGATGACATCATCACCGCGCTGCGGCCAAAGATCCAGGAACCGTTCCCATGATGACTTCCTGTTCCTGGACGTTTTTGCTTCCTGGTTCTGCCAGGCGGGTAAATCTGATGGAGAGTACTACTGAACCACTGGACTGCCCCCCCGCCCTGTGGCGGCCATCTTGTTCCTCCTTGCTGCCTCCAGGCTGAAGCTTCATTTTCATACAATAGGGAAATTTATGGAAACAACAACAGTTGGTTCTGTTTATGCAAAGCTGCTCCTTTCTGGATGTTTCCGTGGCGATCACTCTGCATTAATGAACCCCGAGTCCGGTCTGCCAGGCCGCGGATTATAATCTGACCTTCAGCGTCTAATCCAGCAGAAAAACCCAGTAAATGTGTTAATCTGCTGCAGGTTCAGGTCAGGAAGTGAAGCGGTTCTGATCCAGATCGCAGCGTTTGGACAGCCAGCTTCGCCTCTGGATGTTTCTGGTTCTGTTCTGGTCGGTTCTGACCTCTGACCCCGACAGCGTGGGATTATCTACTGTACTGTTTCCGTGTGTCTGGTTGGGTTTGGGTTTCCCGTGCTGGGCTCGGTTCTGCCGCCTCTGGGCCCAAACGGCTCTCTGTAAATGTCTATAAATATATTTTTGTTATGTAAACCTTTCCTAATGATCTGGAGAAGATAGAAGTTATTTTTATATATTGCAGCTGAATTTTGTAAGTATTTTATACTTTTGATATGGTTCTCTGTAAAACAAGAGTATTATGTAAATATAGTTCTCTAGAAACAAATCTGCGTTTTGGTTTGGTTTTTATCTGGAAACAAATCATCGTGATTCAGCTTTTCTCAAGCTCTGAAATGAACTGAAAGTATCTAAGAACCACATTTCTGTGGAAGTCACTCATATTTAAAAAAATAACCTTTCATCCTTCGTCTCAAGGCCAGGCGAACATATTTTAAATATTTCTATGTTCACTTTCACATTATTTCAGCAACCAAAATGCATTTGTAAAAAATGTTAAGTAAAATGTGAGGCGCCACAAAAAAAACTTCTACCGTTATTAAAATGGTGATTAATGTTGATGCTTTTAATTTGAAATGTAACCGAAAGGTCTTTGTTAAATGGATCCGCGTTTAGTTGAAACAGCACTTTGAACACTTTTTAAAAATGTAAATGCATTAAAAAAAATACTGTAGACTGTTTATATAAATTATTGTCACGGACGCCGCCATGTTGTTTACGCTGCAATGCATTCTGGGTGTAGGACGTATGCTAGGTGTTGCGCAGCTAGCTGTTGAGCCCGGGAGCTAACATAAAATAAAACTGATAAAGGAGGCGATATGGATGAAGATGCGGGGAAAAAATCACAAAATCTGTAGGTGAGAAATATGAGATTTACTTTAATTAACTGGGCAGCTTGGAAGTCAGGAAAATTACAACATATTTACGGTGACATGTTTAGGAGACGATGCATAACCGCGAGTTGGTGAAGCTAAATAAATAGATGGAAGTGAAATGCTACTGAAGTAAGCTAGCAATTTTTAATAAGTTGGGGGATGTTCTGTCCGGTGGACAAGTTCTGGTTGAACATTGTTTAAAGTTTATTTCTTTCGTCCAATCAGGTGTGGTAACGCCACTCTTTAGAAAGGTGCAGGTACTATTTTTTTATTTATGTATCTCCGCCCACTGCAAGAATTTATTTCATTTTTTAAAGAAATGTTAGTTTCTTCCACTTTTTGGCTTTTTTCCCACAACCCCTTGCCGCCGTCTGACCCCGCCTCCTGCAGGTCTTTGGTTTATTTATTTATTGCTCCACTGTGGAGCAACTCTATGGAAGATACGGATCCCTGTAGGGGACATGGGGAGTTTTTTCCTTTTGCGTTCCCTCGCAATAATCTACTGGTCAGTTATGCAGCATAATTGAATCCTGTAGCCTTTCTTACGGTGGGCGCCGTACTTTATGCTTTAATATAAGGTTATGTGAGGTTTTTCCATGAATGTTAGAATCTTTTTGTGAAATATCTGAAGTTTAAAACTGATTGAAAATCGATTTATTTTTTCCTGCATGTTTATGTCTGTTAAGGCTAAGATGGAACTGAAAGCAGCTCTTTAAACCATTCAGACTAGAACAACAGAGACACAATCAAAACTGTCAGATGATTTATTACCCGCGATAATAACTCAGAAATAGTCCAAATTAGGATGTGTTTTTATTTCTTTCCTACTTATGGAAAGTTTCTGTTTATATCGTAGGTTTGTGGCGCCTTTCTATCCTAAAGAAAGATATAAAACTAAAGATATTTCACAAAAAGATTCTAACATTCATGGAAAAACCTCACATAACCTTATATTAAAGCATAAAGTACGGCGCCCACCGTAAGAAAGGCTACAGGATTCAATTATGCTGCATAACTGACCAGTAGATTATTGCGAGGGAACGCAAAAGGAAAAAACTCCCCATGTCCCCTACAGGGATCCGTAGGAAGACTGTTTCCACCACTCTGGTAAAAAAAAATTTTTTTAAATTATAATAATAAAAATCTCGAAATTTCGAGATACTATAATGAGATATTTATTTTTTAACATTTTTATTTATTTATTTATTTTTTTACCAGAGTGGCGGAAATGGGCTTCCATAGCAACCGGCTTCCATAGTACTTGATCAAAGTTTAATATTTTACATTTTTTGTGAATTTAATTCTTTTCCACTTTTTGGCTCCATCTCTTTCAAGAGTTTCTCTTTTTTTTTCCTTCTTTTGTGGCTTCGTTTCCTCCAACATGTCTGCCGTGGTCCCGCCTCCTGTAGTTTTTTAGCTCCGCCCCCTGCAGGTGTCTTCTCTCCCTGTGGTCCCAGCCTCAGTCTCACCTTTCGGCCTGCAGCCATGCTGGATGAGGCAGTCGGACTCGGCGCTGTGACCGTACTGGGAGTTCTGGAGCAAGGTAAGAACCAGGAACTGGGTCTGGTTCAGCTTCGCTCTGCTGTATTGATATCCTGCTGGTTTCCATGGAAACCGCTCAGCTGACTGTAAACCTTGGTGATAAACAGTTTATTTGTCTGAAGGTTTTATGAATTAATTTGCATCCAGTGTTGGCAGAGCGGACCTCCAATTTTCCCACAGTCCGGTTGGAACCGACCCGGAAAATAAACTCGTATGAAAATCAGCCTGATGAAGGCGAGGATGATGACTGTGTGTGTGTGTGTGTGTGTGTGTGCAGCTTATTTTTCCCTGCAGGTCATTTATGCCAGGAGGAAGTATTCGGTGTCTCCGCCCTGCATCAGCGGGCCGCCGGAGTTCGAGCGAATCTTCAGAGCCCAGTCAGTACCTCTGTGTGTGTGTGTGTGTGTGTGTGTGTGTGTGTGTGAACCGGGTTATATATCCTTGTGGAGACCTACCTCTGTCTACATTGTGGGGTTGTGGGGACCTCTGCTACTTATGGGGACAAATCCTAGTCCCCATGAGGGGAAACACTGTTTTTGGGTTAGGCTGTAGAAAATGAATGGAAATCGGTGTAATGTCCCCACAATGTCAAATTTATTAATAGAGCAGTTTTAAAAACAGGTTTGAAACAGCACCAAAGTGCTGTACAAAACGATAACACAATAGGATAAATTGATGAAAAAAGAAAGTACTACTAATAAAAATAATAATTAAAGCTCCACGCAGACTGGTATGTACCTCGGCTTAGGTGAGGTCATCAATTCACCATGTGAATGTGATGAGGCCCGGTCTGGAGTGAGACATAGGAAGTCTGATGCAGCTGTGTCCTTACATGTGGAAGTTATTAAACCTTGATGTTTCATGGCGAATAGTTAAAGTTTGACATTTAGCCACGCCCACATGCTTTGTTGTACAAATTTTTTTTGGATAACTTTTGACCTTCAATGCCTCAAGACTGTGCCGAGTGATTCTGTAGCCTGTATGTCAAAAGCTGTATGACGAGTTTGATCAGATACAATGTCTATAAAAAAGCGGCTTTGATCCCAAATGGCCAACTTGCTGTTGGGTTTGGACCATGGCTCCAAGAGACTTTTTTGTATGTCCTGACAAGATAGACATGTGTACCAAGTTTCATAATTCTGGGTGAAAGCATGGCGTGGGACTGATCATTTAAAGTTAAACCTGATCGATCAAAATCCGTAGGACGATCAAATGCCTTTAAAAAACCTGATTTATATCACTAAGCTGCACATAAGCATTTCAACATATTTATATTTATTGATGTTCCTGTGAAACAAGAAGTAGAAAATGGCAAAAATAATAAAAATAATATAAAATTATTTTAAAATAACTGTTTTTTTAAAAAAGTTTATAAGAAGTTTATTATTCTCATCACAATAAAGTCCTTATTATGATGAGAATTTTTTTCATGATAAATTCCAGGTTGCTGTAATTTTTCCACCTTTAATGTGATCTTTGACCTTTACATCAACAGGATTCATTTGGTTTTATAACATATAGACCTGAAAATGACTAAACAGTTCTGGAGGAAAAATGGACTGAAATCGGTCAGACTGAGATCACATAATAGTAATAATAATAATGATAACTAAAATTAAAAAATATTAAATGTTTACCAAAGCAATACACTAAGAATAATATTTTTCTGGCTGTGGGGTTTTATATGAACGTTTGACTGTAGGTGACTGTATGTGTTTGCAAAAACTGAACATTATTTATTCACGTTCTTTTATTAACAATGTCTGTTTTTATTGACCACACTTTGCTAAAATCAACATGCGCTGCCCAACCTTTGTTTCCAAATATAAAAAAACTGCAAAAGCAATAAAAGCATAAAAAGTTTCTGAAAATGTTCCCCTGTCATTTCATGCATCTGCTCTTCAAAACCCTCTATATTTCTGATGAACAGTGATTTACAAATTAGACTGCTTTGGTTTTTAAAATATTGTTTTTATAATATTGTCTTTATTATTGAAGCAATTAAAACAACGGATGACTTGAGAAATAAATATTCTCAGTGTTTATTAGAAAATAAAAAGTGGCATCCATCTTTGTCCATAATGGCAGCTGAACAGAGCACAACAGTGACACCTGCTGGCCGCCCCATGTAACAACTAAATTTACATTTGCTAGAAAAAACTTCTAGAAAAATAAAAATGTTTTTTCTAGAAAGTATTTTGACAATAATGTACTCCTTTTCTTGATCTGCAACGCGTTGCTCTCTGTTAGTAGTTAGAGGCTCTCTGGCGACCCCTGATGGTGACTTTCTGTCATCGTTTCAGAGCAAATTGTTCAGAGTACTTTCCCATCTTCATCACCATCCTGTGGATGGCCGGAGTCTTCTTCAGCCAAGGTAAGCCGCCGGCCGCCAGAACCTGGCCCACCCACCGGTTCTGACCGCTCTAAGAGTGTGTGTGTGTGTGTGTGTGTGTGTGTGTGTGTGTGTGTGTGTGTGTGTGTGTGTGTTGCAGGCCTGTCCAGCCTCTGTGGTCTGCTCTACCTTTATGGACGGCTGTGTTACTTCTGGGGTTACGCCGAGTCGGCTCAGGGACGGTAGGCGCTTCTGGGTCGGGTTCAGCGGTTCTGGTTCTGCAGCAGAACTTTAATATATAATCAACTGAGATGAAAATATTTAGCTGATATACTTACAACCAAGGTTGTTAGAGTTATTGTAGTGTCTAACAATAATGAAATAACAGAAACTGAACTTGAAAAGAAAATTTAACTGAAATAAATACAAACGGTTCTAATGGAGGACAACTAAAAATACTGGAGCTACAGATTTAATAAAACTTGTTTTTGTGTTTGTGAATCTATTTACTAGCTTTTCAAACTGATGTGAATTATTTTTTGCCCCTCACAGTTTACGTTGTTTATTGGGAAATTGGCGCCCCCTCGTGGTGCTGGGCGGCAAAACAGCAAAAGTTCAGATAAATCTCCAGTCAGCTGATTAGTCAACAATAATTTAAAACATTTTCTGGAAATGATGTAATCACAAATCTTTGATCTTTTTGACATCTGCACCTAAAAATGAACCAAAGTATTAAAAACTATAACTAATAAAAACTAGAAAACGCTCTTAAAAACTAAAAAATGAAATGAAACCCAAAGCTATCAGAATCTGCTGCTGGTTTGGATCAGAACCGGATGTTTCCCAGCAGAAACAGATCCATGAAGGGGGTTCTGTTCAGCTTCTGTTGAAGTTTTGCTCTGCTCTCTTTCAGTTTGGCTCCGCTCTACTTCAGCGCTCAGGTTCTGTGGGTTCTGATCGGGTTCTCGGCCGTCGGCGTCTTCCTGTCGTTCTGCCGGGTTTACCTGGAGTTGGATCTGCTGCAGGCTCTTGGCCACGCCCTGTTCTGACCCGGAGAGAACGAGGTTCTGCTGTGTGTTTCTGTTCTGGTTCGGAAAGCGTTTCCCAACTGCTGTGAAAATGAAAACGGGTCATTAAACAGAACCGCGCTGTTTCTTCATTCACGACCCGCTTTTTTCTCTGAGAACTTCAACTGTTATAAACCAAGTTCTGGTCGGTTGTGCGTGGTTCTGATAGAACCTCCACTCTTTAGATAAAACCAGGACTTGGACTCAGAAAATGTTGACATGAAGCATTTAGAAGAAAAACGGCTTTTTCTGTTTAACTTCACTAAACTTCCTGAAATCCTGCTTAGGGTTACCATGGTAACAGCTATTTCTCTGGCCAAAAAAACTAAATAAACACAAAATTAAACAATAAAATGAGGCAGAACAAAACTCAATGAATAAAGAGCTTCATTAAAATAATATTTAGTTAAGATGATTATGTTTACAATAAAACGTCTCCTGTGGCTCCTAGAACTGCAATCTGGGACCATAAACGGCCCCCGTGCCTCAAGTTGGATCCCACTAGTAAACAGGTAGGTGAATCATTGGTTGGTTCTGGTTCTGGTTCTGGAGGTATAGAAGCTTAAAGCTGCACCTCTGACCTTTGGCCCCCAGATGGCGCCAAAGAAAACCGTTGAAAAGCAAATCTTTAGAAGCGACTTTCAGAAAGCTTTAAAACTAGTTATGACGTCACCCAGCTAATGAACCAATCAGCAGCAGCTCTGTGACGTCAGAGAGCTTCAGTAAAATGAAGAATGTCTTCTGGTTTTTATCTAAAACTAAATCATCAGGATGAAAATCTAGAGGAAAGAGACAGCAGCAACACGAGAAGCCAATGCTCAGCAGGTCATCTGAAGGGCAAAGGTCATTCCTTTGAAGACAAAAACGTCCAGAGTTTGGACAGGAAGACAGTTTGACTCACAGCTCACCTTGAGACGTGTACGGAGCAGCTTTAGTGCTAAAAGTAAGAGTCTTGTCCACCAATGGATACTTACTTAACACAGGAGAATAAAACCATCAAAATACTGATCTGTTTGCTGATAGGCCGACGGTAACTTAGCAACCAGAACTGGTAACTGAGCAGATGAGGAGGAGAGTACTAGCTAGCATTAGCTTTGTAGAGGCTGGACATCAACTGGACTGTGTTCTTCCGCTGTTGGCCTTTAGCATGGATAGCTTAGCATTAGCAGTAGATATGGTGGCGTTAGCCTTGCACAAGCTAACAACTACCATGAATAGGCAGGATCTGCCAATAGCACTGGCTAATGTTAGCCTTAGCTGGTGCAGGTAGACATGCGACTATGACGGCCTCATTAGTGACCTCTACTGGCCTGTCAGTGAAAAACCACGTTAAATCTTTAAACTCAGCAGAAGAAGAAAAAAAGGTGAATTTCATAAAAATGTATCCAGTTCTGAATAAAAACATTTCCACCCAGAATAACTTCCTCCTTCAGGGATCAACAAACTGCATTTTGACGTCAGACACCGACGACTTCGCTGGTTTCAATAAACGTTTAATTCCAACATTCAATTAAACCATCAGTTATAATCACATAATTAATGAAATGTAACCTACGACCTTCACAGGTGAGAGTACAGATCCGTTTAGTTACTGTCAACTAGTAGCTGAGGTTTACTCTGTTCACAATGAACCTTTATCATAAGGCAGGGCGCGATGGGCGGGGCCATGGAGTGGGCGGAGCCACATGTAGGAGGAGTTAGAGTGGGAGGAGTCAGATGGGTGTCTGGGATGGCTGGAGGGGGCAGAAGAAGGAAGAAGTAGTGCTGCAGGTTTATGCAAGGTTCGATGTAAACAAAACTAAAAACATTCCAGTAGTTCCAAGATGGCCGCCCTATTACACGTCCTGTATGAAGCTACTGTCCAGTGGAGGAAGAGGAGGAGTCATGACAGGAGCCGCTAGTGTTTGGTAAAACTGGGGTTGGCTCTCCACCCGGGCAGAGGGGCAGCCTGTGGTCTACACAAAACATGTTCCTTACATTTTTTGCACAAAACAATTCTTAGGTCATTTTACTTCTGTGAGCTTTTTTAGGGCACTGTCACTTTAAATCCAAATAAGCTGCTGCTGGCCACGCCCCCAACTCAAAGTTTACCCTCAGCTGAAAATGGCTGCAAAGCACCGTGCATCTTTGAAAAGCAGAAGTAGAGCCTCCTACACAATTAACAAGAGTGTGAAATATTATTAAACTTTAATTTGGTTTTAGCTCAAATTTTATTAGCTTATTTATACGAGTCAAATTTCTTAATAGCTTGTTTTGATGTCGTGTCTTTACAAAATATAAAATAAAAACCAGCTGGTATCGGAATGGACCTCTGCTCTGGTTGCTAGGTAACGGGGCGGGAGTTCTCTGGGTTGCTAGGTAACAGGGCAGTGCCTGCTGATTGGCTCATTTTCAAGACACTGAAAAACCTAAAATTATTGTAAAAAAAAAAACCCAGCTGGTTTTTTTTAGCGTTTGGTCGTTTTTTAGAAGTAGCAGAAACAAAAGTGGAAAAAAAAACGTTCAAATTGTGAATCTTTAACAGTTTCCTATTTAGAGACAGAATCCATTTTGTTTCTGTGGCGTCAGGCTGAGAGGAAGAGGAGGAGGAGGAGGAGTTTCACATTCATCGTTACGCTGCTGGATCGGTTTCAGAACCACCGATCCGGTTCAGTCCAGTTCGGTCCGGGTCGGCAGAACCTCGGAAACATCCAAGCCATCCACAGCAGCTGGACGGGACAGAAAACATCTGACTGCAGAAAGGCACAGAAGAAGAAGAGCTGGTTTCCATGGCGATAAGGCGACTGCAGGTGGTTCTGGTCAGACGGACCTGCTGGATCCCTGAGGAGGAATCTCTGATTGACCTCCAATAATTCATCTATTAATCTGATAAAAACTGAATCTGGTTCACAACCTCGACTCGATCCTCAGAGGAAGAAAGAGATGCTCATAGAAAGTTGAGTGGAAGGAAAAAATGCAAAAGAAACTGAGCCTTGAGAGGAGTTTGGAGGAGACTGGACTGCAGCTGAGGTCAGAGGTCAGAGGGGTCCAGTGTGAAGGAGATCTGGGTGCAGACACCTGGTTTGGCCTGTGGGCGCAGCGGTCCGAGTCCTGGTAGGCGGAGCCTCTTCTCACATTGACGTCATGCTAATACATCAGGATCGTTTGGTTAGAGGAAATATTGATAAAGATTTACATTAAAACTTTTAAATTCAGATACTTTAAGGAATGTTAATCTAGTTTATTACAAAGGTAGAAAATATTTTTATACTATGAAACATTAAAAACAACTTATGAGTTCTTTTATCATCTTAGAAAAATCCATAATAAAAATAAGTTCTATGTTTCTCACATATATTTTACAATATATTTTCTCTGAGTGTCTGTTCTGCTCGTCCAGGGCCGCTCCTCTGGTGGGCGCGGCTTACATCTGGTGGGCGGGGCCTAAAGCGGGCACCGGCCGCAGCCGCACTCCAGGGCCGTCTCCAGCTCCTCTGAGTACGACGACCCGTCCGTGCAGCGGAACGCCACCTTCCGCCGGCGCGTCTTGGTGACGCCACAGCAGACGCCGGGCGGCGCCGCTGCCTGGCAGGACCGGGGACACGCCACGCGTGGCACCCTGCTGGTGGAGGTGCAGGTCCGCATGGCCTGGTGCCGCTTCAGCTGCTCCCGCAGCATCTCGCCCTGACAGCGCAGCTCTGCGGCAGGGGAGGGACAGGCGGTGAGGCGCTGGATCGGAGTTCGGCAGGGTCAGAGGTCGGCGGGCTTACCTGTGTTGCAGGCGGGTCCGGTGAAGCCCGGCTCGCAGTGGCAGACCAGAACCCCGGACTCGGATGTCCGGCACTCTCCATGGGCGCAGCTGCAGGCAGGGCGGTCGCAGGACGGGCCCTGGTAGCCGTCAGCGCAGCGGCAGCTGTAGGCCTGCGCCGTGGCAACGCAGGTACCATGGACACACCTGGAGGGGCGGGTAAGAGTCAGCTGCTAATTGCTGATTTAAAGGGCCGGTATCATGTTTTCCTGGCTTCCTTCAGTTGTTATAAAAATGCTAAATGTATCAAAAATGGCTTAAAATAAATGTTACTTTCTGTTTTACGGTCTTCAAATTGGGCCTCTGTCTCTTTAAAAACTCTTCCTGAAGCTCCGCCTCCAGGAAGTCGTCCCAACATGGCTCCTCTGTTAACCCGTTAATGTTTTTACCAATGCTGCTCTGAGCAGCAGCTCAGCTGATGCTAATTGTTGCTGGCTAATCTGTAGGAGCTGAGTAGGGGAGGAGCTGTGCCTCAAAGGCGGGGCTAGGGCCACCCTGGCGTTTAGCAGCTGAATGGTTGCCATGGAGATTAAAGGAATGAACATGAATGAACCAAAACAAAACTCCAGGTTTGTTTCTGATGAAGGAATAATGATAAAACATGATGGAAACGTGATACCGGCCCTTTAAGACAGAGACAATGCTAAATATTCTGCCCAAACTTTTCCTCATTCAGTCACATTTCGATTTAGTAGAAACCGACCCAATCGGACCGGACAAGACGGACCGGCTCACCTGATGTTCTGACAGGGGTCGCTGGCCGCAGTCTCGTCGCACAGCGCCCCCATCCGGCCCGGAGGGCAGCTGCAGGTGACCCCGGTCTGACCTCCCTCCCTGCAGGCTCCAGCTGCGCACACACTACAAGCGTGGCACCCGACCAGAACCGCCGGGCCCTGGACAAACGCTTCAGTTAACTTTACTTAGAAAGCAACGATTCACAACTGGTCACCAGATAAAATCAGAATTTCGACAAACACTGTTAAAATTCTCAGGAAAAAGAAAAAAATTAGTTTGATGTCAAAATTGTAAGGAAAAATGTTGAATTCTAATATTAATTTCTTATTAAAATACAAATTCAGATATTAAATTAATTCTGTCTTAAATTAAACTCACGGTTTGAGTTTAATGTCAAAATTTTGTGAAAAGTTTTAATTCTTAGGTTAAAGTCAGAATCCACATCAGTGATGGGTGGAGTTAAACCAGAGGATGTTTTCTTAGCAGAGGTCAGAGGTCAGGGGCCGATGATGGTGTGCTCGGTCTCACCTTGCCCGGCGGTTCTGCTGTGGTTCTGAAGCTCAGGTCCTGCATCTCTCCGTTGATCCGAACTTTGTGGATGCAGCCGTCGAAACCCGGAGGAGGTCGCTCCGGGCCGGGACGCAGCCCTGAGGCCGCCACCAGGGGGGGCACTCCTGAGAACACGCAGCGCAAAGATCAGCCTGAGGAAAAGCCTGATGACCTCAGACTCTCCTCTGAAACTATTATGAGACAAACAGCAAAGAGCCAAAGAATAAAGAATTTAAGATTAAAAAGTCCAAATTATGAAATAAAAATCTGAATTTTGGAGGGAAAAAATGTCAGAATTCAGAGAAAAAAGTAAAAATTGTGAGAATAAAGTTATAATTTTTAAAGTCAAATTTTGAGAACAAAGTTTGCATGATTTTTGTTGATCTATTTTTCTTTTCAGGAATTCTGGGTCAAACAGATCTACAGACGGGTTTTCATCTTTAATGTAAAATATTTCTTTTGCGGGGCGTGCTGTGGTGGCGCAGCGGGTTAGCACGCCCCACGTTTGGAGGCCTTAGTCCTCGACGCGGACGTCGCGGGTTCGACTCCCGGTCCCGGCGACCTTTGCCGCATGTCCTCCCCCCTCTCCTCGCCCTCCTTCCTGTCTGCCTACTGTAGAAAAAATACGCCGCAAAAACTCTTCAGAGAAAAAAAAATAATAATAATTCTTTGGTTTAATTATTTTTTGGCCAATCGACCTTCGGAGTCTGAATATTCCAGTTAGCGATTAATCGATTAGCTGGTGATCATTTCCTCCACACTGCCGCCCCCTGCTGGAGCGCAGTGAGAACTGCAACCTGAACAAATGCAGCTGTGTGTGTGTGTGTGTGTGTGTGTGTGTGTACCGCCGATGTAGAGCTGGGTGTTGTGGTCGACGGAGGGCTGGCGGCCCAGCTTGCCCAGACTCTTGGGGGCGCCGTTGTCCACCACCAGGCTGAGTGAGCGGTTCTGGATCAGCAGCTCTACGGTGTGGAAGAGTCCGTCGCTGACCGACTCCACACTGAAACACACACACACACACACACACACGCACGTCACATTTGAAGACATGGAAACATGAATCATTTGGTTTTCACCGTTGAATTCATGTGTGTCCAAGTGTTCATAAAACAGGATGTGATGAACCAGCTGCGGATGTGAACGTGTGATTACTTCCTTTATGATGGTGTAAATGTGAAGTTTCTAGCTGAGAGCAACAGACATGCTCATAGTTTCCATTAGCAACCATGTCACTAAATAATGGACGGTCCTCTTTTGAGGCGGACTCGCACCGTCCTAGTCAAAGTTCTTCTCTTCATGCCTGCAGCAGCAGATCCTCCAGGAACATTTTCCAGTCTGCTGCTGTGACACCACCTGTCCACCAGGGGGCGGTGTGTTCGATCCCTGCAGCAGGAACCCTGCAGAGCATCTGGACCTGAGAACAGCTAGCTATTCGCTAACGCTGCTTTCCTCCCACTTCACCGTCTGCACGGTTGGTTCTGGATGTCAATACTTTCTGCTGATTCTGCAGCAACGTTGTGTGTGGATACAAACATGAACATTAGCATGCTAACCTCTCAGGTCGCATGATTCTTATGTTTCCCCTTAACTACTTGAATTTCAAGATGGCAGTCATTTTTGAGCCAGTTATTGCCATGAAATGTTTCCCACCTTCATAACTTGGATGAACTTTATGTCTCGTCATGTTTATAAAACTTTAACGTGACAAAATGCAGAAGAATCAGAAACTGAGGATTTTACTGTTCCTCAGTGAAAGGAGAAGAGCGACATTAGCGTTAGCTTCTACTTATCTTTTTGTCTAGCAGTTTACCGTTAGCTTCTGCTAACTTTTTAGCATGCTAAACAGTTTAGTGTTAGTTATTAGCTTATGCTGTTTTGTGTTTAGCGGTTTAATATTAGCTTCTGGTACTTTTTTAAATGTGCTTTGTAGTTTAGTGTTAGCATAGCTAAGATTCTTGCTTAGTGAACCTAACAACTGGTAATAACTATGGCTGATTTTAGAAAAAACATATTTTCTCCAATACAATCATGGCAGCCATTTTGAATTTTTTAGTGGCCAACAGATTTTCTGTTC
Source organism: Xiphophorus couchianus (assembly GCF_001444195.1). NCBI lineage: Eukaryota > Metazoa > Chordata > Actinopteri > Cyprinodontiformes > Poeciliidae > Xiphophorus > Xiphophorus couchianus. The sequence continues at coordinate 532,565 of NC_040250.1, forward strand.
TAAAATGAATTCTTCTTTCTGCACAAGAAAGATTTTCTCATATATTCAATTATCTGCAGCTCCATCATATGAAGATGGTGAAAAAGGAAAACCTTCCTCCCACTCATCCCTCCATCATCATCATCATCATCATCAGTTCTTCCCTCCACTGTTTGCTGATGAACAACAGTAGCTGTTCTCTCTGCGACCTGATGGGAGATTAGCGTGACATTTAGTAAAGGGCAACCTATTAATGCACAGCACACAACACACACATGCACGTACACACCCCTACACGCCCACAAACACACACGTCTGTAAAATTCAGCTTGATTTAAAGCAGAACTCACAATTTCATCAAGATGGTTCGGTCTCAGGAATCAGGTAAAATATGTAACCAATTAGTTTAGAAGAAGAAAAATTACTTTATTCATCCCAGCAGGGAAATTATTTCGCAGTTACAGCAAGAATTTTTTATACACAGATTAATACACACAGAACAGGAGCTGCAGGCAGCCAGCTGAGCCGGCGCCATTTTGAAGGAGGACATGCGGCAAAGGTCGTCGGGAGTCGAACCCGCGACGTCCGCGGGTCTAAGGCCTCCAAATGTGGGGCGTGCTAATCCGCTGCGCCACCACAGCAGTAAATAAAGTATTTATTAATAAGTAAATAAATATCCAACCACTTAATATGGAATTTGTTGAATTTTAGCAACGATGATTTATTCAAAAAACCATAACACTAAGAAATAATAATAGTTACTCTGATAAATAGACCAGTAACCAAAAATCCCTCAAAAACTATAAAAGGTTTAAATCACCAGCTCTTACCAGGGCTGGTTACACAAAACCAAAAGGTTAGCTTCACTAACCGCTGATACGCAGCTACGCTAATGCTACACCGCTAAACACATAAGAAAGATTAGCAGAAGCTAGCACTTAGCTGCTAAAAACACCAAAGCACCAGAGTTTTTAGCAGACCTTCATGGTCTGAGACTCGCTAAAATCCTCAGTTTCTGATTCTGCTGCTTTTTATCACGTTAAAGTTTTATGAGTTCATCCAAGTCCTGACCAGGGGAACCTTTACAGAAATAACTGGTTTAAAAGAGCTGGCGCTCAGGTAGACGGTCAGCCAAGTGAGCTCACCTGTAGACGGTGGTGGGTGGGTAGTGGGTGATGTCATAAATGAGGCGGATGTGTCCCTGGTACAGCTCCAGCGCCAGCGGGTCGAGGTCGTCCTTATACAGCAGGACGCCGTTGTCCTTATCAGTGGCCACCTGGAGGAGAGAACGCTGCTGATCAATACGATCGATTACCGTATTTTCCGCACTATAAGGTGCACCTTCAATGAATGGCCTATTTTAAAACTTTTTTCATATATAAGGCGCATAGAATAGGCGCTACAGTGAGGCTGGGTTACCTTGTGCATCCATTAGATGGAGCTGCACTAAAGGGAATGTCAACAAAACAGTCAGATAGGTCAGTCAAACTTTATTAATAGATTACAAACCAGCGTTCTGAAACTCCCTTCATTCCCAAAATGAACAGCTGTTGCTTCCTCCACTTCTGCACCATTGATTGTTCATGTTAAATTCTCTCTCTGCTGCTTTATGGGCTCTTTGCACCTCAGCTTAATGATGAACATCGATCCGAAGCCCCGACAATAAGCTGGAGAAAAGTTTTAAGATGTTCGCCTCGTTATACACTGAAACTAAGGTGAGTTTTACTTTCTTTAAACTTTGTGGCTAACGTTAGCTTTAGCTTATGCTAGACATTTGTCTTGTAAAAATGTGCTATTTAAGTATCTAAACATTTTTCATCCATTCTAACGGACAATGTTTTTACCTTGTGTTCAAGTATATTACGTGGTTTATTGTCGTTAGTGTCAGAGACCAAGTAACGGGGATTTTACGGTTCAGGCTTTTTGCTTCTGCAGCCTGAGGAACAACAAGCCCATAGCTTAACAGTAGAGCAGCTCTGGTGTCGGAGTTCTAGTTCAGCTGACTGTTCAGGTTCAGTTGTTGCTTTTAGAAAAATATGGCCGTGTTCCTTAAGGTCTCCGTGTTATTGCACTTTATTAGTTTAGCATGTTTCTTGTGAAGCAGGACGGTGTTTACAGCAGTGTGTCCAGGCGGGTCAGTAGCTCGGCTGTCTGGTTCTGGTCTGCTCTCTGGTTCCCATAAACTCTTTCAGGCTGAATACAGAAGTGATTCCATGGAAATAACACAGGAGGCTCCTTTACCTTCTGCTTTAGGCTGAAGAAGTTGATCCGGAGTGAAGTGAAGGCTGTAAACTTTGCTGTGCAGCTTTAGCTTTAACTGGTAGCGACAAATATTTACAAACCACCGTCTTCTTAATTCAGGATCGCTTGGAAATCCATGAAAACTTAAAAGCCCATTATATTAGGAAGTCAATAATGTTCATAGTATTGTTTTATTTGCGTCTGAAATAAGACTTTGTCTTTTCTAGCTGTCATGGTAACTCAAAGCGGAAAAAAAGAGCCGCATTTGCGCATGCGGTTGTGACGTCATCGCGGCAGGTGCAAAGAGCCCATTACCGTGTTCTACTGCGTCACTGATCGCCTTGAGCTTAAACTCTGCGTTGTAAGCGTGTCTCGGAGCCATTTTGGGGTCTTTACACAAAACCCAGCTTGCACTGCTGGCTGCATCGGCGGCTGCTTTCCCGTTTCTTCTTCTACGGGGGAAAATGAAGTCGGCGGCTGCTTACCGTAGTTGCCAGACCTGCTGTGGCTCAATATTGGTCCATATATAAGGCGCACCGGATTATAAGGCTCACTGTCGGCTTTTGAGAAAACTGAAGGTTTTTAGGTGTGCCTTATAGTGCGGAAAATACGGTAATCTATAATCGATGTTACAGGATCAATACGACCAATTAATCAATAAACCGAGAGAAAACTCATAACTTCACTTCAAATCAACAGACGGTCCAGCCGGGTGGCGGCAGCATCATGCTGTGGGCTCATCTCAAGCCAACCCATTGGAAACCCATTCTGCTGCAGACAAAGGTCAAAGGTCAGCCCCACCTGCAGTGAAATATGTGCCGTCGGTCGCAGCTTGGTGCCGTGCAGCTCCACGAACCCGTCTCGACCCAGGAAGTGGACGGTGGAGATTTTGTCGCACTTATTGCCGTAGTAACCAGGTATGCAGCGGCAGATGGGTTCCCCGGCAACCACCAGGCAGTGGCCGCCATTCTGGCACTCTGATTGGTCGCAGGGGCTGGTCTGCAGCAAGATCATTGGTGGAGGGTTCTCACAGAACAGCCCACTGGGAAAGAGGGGGCAGGAAGTGAGGTCGGACATTTCAGAATAAAAGGATTCAAATCTGAATGAAACTTCATGGAGTTTATCAATAAAACAGATAAATTATAAAAACGTTTTAAATAAGTTTTCAAACTTTGGAGATAAAAACAAAATAAAAAACAGTTTTAATTCACTATTTTATATAATTTATTACTGTTACTAATATCTGTGATAGTCTTTTATATTCAACAGCAGCGACAAATTAACAAAAATACAAAATCATTTTCTGTTCTGTAATGTCTCTTTCATACAAAGGAGTTTTTCACAGCCACTAAAAAACAAAGTCATAACTTTATTCTCTTTATTTTAACTTCATTCTTGTATGACTTTATTGTCATTTTTTATTTTAATTATTTAATTTTTGGTAGTATTGTGCTAATACTGGTGATACAAAGTAAAAAAAAAGGTTCCTGCCAAGTTTTCTGATATTAAAAATAAATAACGGTTAATTTTAACTGACCAAAAAAAAAAGATCAGATTAACTTCAGAAAGAGAGAAAATTTATCTGTTTATTATCTTTAAATAGCTGGTTTTAATTATAAATACAATATTGACTTTTAATCAAATGTTAGATTTCACTTTACTACCAAACTGGAAAGTTTGGTAGTAAAGTAGTTTTACAGAACAATCTCCTTCCAAGCCTTGAAACACCTCATTGAAACCCTGATCGGTCTCTGAAAGTCCAATTAGACGCAATTTTAAATAAAATACAGTAAAAATATTTTTAAAAACAAATAAAACTTTTAATTTGATCCACAAATTTTTTTGTTTCTCTGCTTCTCTCACCGCCTGTTGCTGATGAATTAGTTTCACTCTCGGCAGCTGTAATTAACCACATGGTGCTGTGCGCGCACACACACACACACACCCCACCCACACACACACGCGCGCGCGCGCACGTTTGCGTGACTACCTTTGTGGGGACTTTCCATTGACTTCCATTCATTTCTACAGCCCAACCCTCATCCTAACTCTAACCAAAACTCAATTCACACCAATTCACACATCGCTGTCTGGTGAGGGACTTTGCTCTCTGGTGCCACACAAACCACCTGGAACTCAACACAGCTAAGACGAAGGAGCTGGTTATAGACTTTGGGAGGTCCAGACCAAAGCCGAGACCAGTCACATTAGAGGAAACTGAGGTTGAGGTCGTGGACGCCTACAAATACCTCGGGCTGTGGCTGGACAGTAAACTGGATTGGTCAAAACACACTAGCCACCTGTATGGGAAAGTGCAGAGCAGGATGTACTTCCTGAGGAGACTGCGGTCCTTTAACATCTGCAGCAAACTGCTCTGGATGTTCTACCAGTCTGTGATTGCCAGTGTCCTCTTCTACACCGTGGTGTGCTGGGGAGGCAGCATATCCAAGAAGGACACGTCCAGACTGGACAAACTGACCAGGCGTGCCGGCTCTGTGGTCGGCATGAAGCTGGACTCTCTGGTGACGGTGGCAGAGGCGAGGACACTGAACAAACTGCTGGACATCATGAACGATAGCAGCCACCCTCTACACGCCGTCATCAGCAGCCAGAGGAGCCGGTTCAGTGACAGACTGCTGCTTCCCAAGTGCCGGACCAATAGATTTAAGAACTCTTTTGTCCCCCATGCCGTCAGACTGTACAATTCCTCATTGGGGGCGGGGGGCCAGGACAGAGGGTGGAAGGAGTAGTGACCCCTTGGTCAAACCACATAGTACAATACGATATCACTGGTCAATCTATCCGCCAAATTTTTATATTTTTTTGGTGTTTTATTTATATTTATTTATATTCTTATATTCTATATTCTTATTCCTTGTTTCTTGCATAATTTAAGGTTTTTCTTGCATAATTTAAGGTTTTGGTTACTCACATTTAGTGTGTATTTAATTTAGTATTTAATTTGTATTTTTGTATTCTTTTGCATTTTTGCTTACTGTGTGTTATCTTTGTTTTTTGCCTGGGAGCTGCTGGTAACTTCAATTTCCTGAGGGAGTTTTCCCAAGGGATCAATAAAGTACAAGTCTAAGTCTAAGTCTAGTAATAAATCTGACCCCTGACCAGGCTCTGGTCCCCACAATGTAGTATGTGTCAAGAAAATGGTCCCCACAAGGTACTACAAACAAACGAGCGCACACACACACACACACACACACACAGACACACACACAGGTTCACCTGAAGCCCTCCTTGCAGACGCAGGTGTATCCGTTAATGGCGTCCACGCACTCGGCTCCATGCTGGCATTTGTTCTCCAGACAGTCGTCGTAGTCCAGCTCACAGCGCTGGCCCACGAAGCCCGGCGGACACTCGCACCTGGTTACACACCAGAAGGTCAAAGGCCAATGAACAGCCAGCATCGGAGGACGAGAAAACACGATGTCTAAGGAGTAGTTTCTCTTTACTGTGGATTTTCTGTGGTTCTGATCCGACTTTACAGACGTATCGGGTCAAACGTACGACCGTTTTATAAAATGGCAAAATGCGACTGATGCTGACTCCAAAACTAGTGCAACAGAAAAACGATGCACAGAAATGGATGCAAAAGGAAAAATAGTATAAATCACGGCTGACGCCACCAAACTGGAGTCCTCCAGGCCACTAGGGGGAGTCGACAACCAAACCGTACGGGACTAGAAGTTCGGTGAAGACAGGAAGTCCAGAAGAAAGTTGGAGAACGAAAAACATTTTTATCTTTTACAATTTTATAGCAGAGCAGCATTTATCCACAGGTAATAAAATTCAAAAAAGATTTTTATTCTGATTTTCTCCTTCCGACAACATGAAGGACGCTCAGATTATCAGGATGACTCCAAACATAATCAGAAATTTTCCTCCGATCTAAAATATCCAACATGACCTCTGAGGTCAAACGAGGTCGCAGCCTGTTGAACGACAGCCAATCAGAAAGCGAGGAGATGTAAACATGGAGAAGAATCCAAAGTACAGGTTGTTTGTTTGTTTGTTTGTTTAATTGTTTGTTTGCATAATTCGTGTTTTCAGCTACGAACCCTGGAATTAAGTTCCTGTATGTAAACTTCTGACCCGCAAAGTTTTGTTCTGAGGGAAATAAAACAGGAAGTGACCTCGCTGCTCCAGCCTTCTCCTCCAGCACATGACCTTGGTGACCTTTGACCCCTCGTGGAGCCGGCCTCACCTGTAGCCGCGGCCAACTTGGACGCACTTGGAGTCATGCTGACACGGGTCGAAGCCGGTGAGACACGGGTCCACCACCTCGTCACACAGGTCACCTGGGGGGCAGAGAGACTCAGGGGTCAAAGGTCAGAGGCTTCACAGACAGAGGGCAGAGCAGCAAGTCTGCGTGACCGCCTCCACTTTCAGCCACTGGGACACCAACATGTCCAAAGGGTCAAAGGTCAGCAGACAGGAAGTTGGACCTGAGGAAAAAACTTTCAGGAATAGTTCAGGAACATAGACGTTTTTCCAACTTCCTGGATTTGAGCGAATTGAGATTCTGATGATGGACAGAAACCTGACCTCTGACCCCAGACCCGCTGGTGTGACCTGGAGCTGCTAACTGTGTGTGTGTGTGTGTGTGTGTACCGCTGTAGTTGGGCGGGCACAGACAGGTGTAGTTGTTGACGCCGTCGATGCAGGTGGAGTTGTTCTCACAGTCGTTGTCGTCGCAATCATCAGGATTTATCTCACAGCGCGGACCCTCGAAGCCTGGCGGACACACACAACTGCACACGCACCCAAACACACACAGGAACACGCCCACACACACGCACAGGAACACGCCCACACACACGCACAGGAACACGCCCACACACACGCACAGGAACACGCCCACACACACGCACAGGAACACGCCCACACACACGCACAGGAACACGCCCACACACACACACAGGAACACGCCCACACACACAGGAACACGCCCACACACACACACAGGAACACGCCCACACACACACACAGGAACACGCCCACACACACACACAGGAACACGCCCACACACACAGGAACACGCCCACACACACAAGAACACGCCCACACACACACAGGAACACGCCCACACACACACACAAGAACACGCCCACACACACACAGGAACACGCCCACACACACACACACACGCACACACACAGGAACACGCCCACACACACACAGGAACACGCCCACACACACACACACACACCCGCACACACACAGGAACACGCCCACACAAACACACACAAACACACAAGTTTGTATTTCTACCAGCGCTGGACGATACGGCTGTATAACCGATGATATTAGCGTTTCCTATCAGTCAATATCGATAATCATTGATAATATTTTGTCATGTAATACCGAACGCTGCCACCTGGTGGCGTTACTGCTCCTGGTTTATATTCATTTATTTCTCCACATCGTTGTTTTTATTTTTTAGTCGTTACTCAGGAACTACTCAGTAACACGGTTACTGTACAGGTTGTTGCTAGGCAACCAAAGAATGAGTGAGTTAGTTGATGCTACCAGCTAGCTTAGCTTAGCATTGAGAGGCCTTTCCTCTGCCTACACCTCCCAGAATGCTGTGCGGTTCTGGATCAGAGTTCAGTGAATATTTTATCAGATCTATTCAAAATAAAATTCAAAAATACTTTATTGATTCTAAAGAGAAATGGATCAGAACCTCCGATTGGTCGACTCCGAGCCGTACCTGAACTGGTCATCCCGTCCAGGTGGGATGTGGCAGGTTCCTCCATTATGACACGGGAAGCTGATGCAGGCGTTGATGGCCGCCTCACAGTCCTGACCCTGAGAGACGGGGAGGACAGGGGGACGGAGGGAACGAGGAGGACAGGAAGACGCAGAGAGAGACAGGAAGTGGCGTTAGCAGCAGCTTCCTCCACTTCTTCATCCAGAATCTCATATTTTCCGTCTACATAATCTTTAATCACATCTTTGTTCTGGTTCTGGTCCAGGTTCTGGTTTCTTCCTATTTTAATTCAGTTTTTCCTCTCTGCTGTCGCCCCCTGCTGGTCCCAGAGGGACGTGACTCCAACGTTCTGAGTTCAGACTTTAATGTCTTCCAGAAAGGCTAATAAACGTTTCAGGCTTGATAAAGTGCATGGAGTTGGTCCAGAAGCTCAGGCAGCCGATGAAACTCATAACAAAGATTAACGAGGCCATAAATCACAGAGATACAGGAAAATATTCTCTGGACTATCAGGGAAAACATGCGCAGAGTTTGGATTCCTGACCAACTTTCAGTCTGGAAAAGTTCAGTTAAACACAGGAGCCGTCAGGAAGCAGAAGCTGCACATTTTAAACTCTTATTTTGAAAATCAAACATCCACTTTCATTACAGTTTTAGTTCTGAGAGAAAAGGGAAAAATACTGTTTTCTAAACCATGTTAGATTAACTCTTATTCTGAAAGTCCATATTAACCAGTTAATATGATTGGAGGCTCCTTTATGTAGATTACCTGTGAGCTTTATTTTGAAAGGTCAACTGCAGTTGATGTGTTGTGTTTAGATCAATTGATAAGTTGGAACCTAATTCCTCAATAATCTAACAATGAGAGGTTAAAGCTTTTAATCTGAAAGGTATGAATGAGTTTCAAATGTCAGATTTAGTCCCTCTAATAACATCATTCTCACAAATTAAATTAATAAAGTTTATAGATACAGTACAGATATAACTAAAACCTAATATTACATTAAACACGAAACTGTAGAAAGTTACAGGAATAAAACTGTAACGCTGCACCGATCTGTTGGAATGATAAAACAATTCTGTATGTTTTTTTAAACCAAAATTTATTTGGATAATCATTCTGCTCTGAAAAACATAAAACCGCCAGAATTTACCAGAAAGCATCAGGAAATGATCAGCAACCAGGTGAAACTTAAAGAAATGATCATTAAACATCTTAAATTATTCAGAAATAATAATTCAAATTCCAACATTTCTGAGCAAAAAGCTTAGAAAGAAACATGAGTGATGAGAAGTTAGGATGAAAACTTTGAGAGAAACAGACGCATGTGAAGGAAACCCAGAATTAGCAGATTATGTTGGATTATGAATGTTTGACTGTCATGGACTAAATATTTTACTGGAGTTTATTATCGGATCCTTGTTGATGTAAAAACAGTTTTCTGTCAATAATTTGGATTTTGTTTTGACCAAAAAGTGAAACTGATTAGAATCCATCAGTGGAACGTCAATAATCTGAGTTTGTTAACGTTTAACATGTAACTTCAGAACGTTTTGTCCCAATAGGGAGCTAACAGGCTAACAGTTTCTCACCTTGAACCCGAACGGACAGGTGCAGCGGTAGGAGCCTGCAGCACCGGAGACGCAGGTGCCGTTGTTCCTGCAGGGAGCTGACAGGCAGGGGGCGCACTTCGACATCAGACTGATGTCCACAGGACCTGGATGTTACAGGAAGAGGAAGAGAAGGATCAGAGCTGCAACCCGAGGAAACGGGAAAACGCTCCGTCTGGTCAGCGAATGGAAAGAGGAACGTATCCTGCTTCAGTTCAACTCATCAACATCTTTAATCCTGGAAACATCTGGAATAAAGTTTGACATTTTCTATCAAGAGAAAAATCCATATTTTACGTCAGCAGTTGTCTGAGGTTTAATTTCAGCCAGTTTATAGAAATGATATAACTATAACTCTGCGCTAGTTTTGACGCTGAAGGAAAAAAAAATTATTTTCTGTTTTTTTTCTAGAAAATGTCTGCGATTAATCTCAAAACTTCAGACGTTTTTTGGCAGAAGTTTCCTCCTCCTTTAATTGTTTTCTATCTACAATGGGCCTAATACGCCGTAGGAGTTGTCCTCCATTTTGTAACTAGACAGGAAGTCATGCCATCGCCACGGAGACGATACTAGAACGTACGCATGAGCTGAAAGAACCAAAACAGAGAAAATAACAAAACCAGCCTCATCTTTGTTGAAAGAAAACATTTGGAGTCGTTTTGGTTTTTACTGAATTCAAGGTTTGGAAAACAAAGATTGGGAAATTCAGGAACGCCGCTAATGGGCGGAGCTAAGCTACGAGCTCTGGGATTGGTCAGAAGTTTATGAGCGTGTTTTATGCATAAATGTTTCTCTTCTACTGGTCCGGTTCCACTTCCCTGTTTTTGAACTGCAGGCGACATGAAAATGGAGCTTTAGTCCGACGCAGTGAGGAATTACGTAGATTTTAACAAGTTTTTGCAAAATAAATAACACCTCACCTTTACACTGGAACCTGTTGAGCGGCGTGGTGAGCAGCAGCCTGTCGGCCATGTCTGCAGGTCCGGCACAGCGAGCGATGCCTGCAACAACAGCGCCACACCTGGTCAGATTTGGGCACTACACCACAGGTGTGTTGACAGTTGATTGGTTACCCGGTTCCTTGAAGCCGGCCTTGACCCACTGAGACAGCCAGCGCAGGTCACAGTTACAGTACAGCGGGTTGGCGCCGAGGGCTCTGCGCAGCAAACACACCGTCAGGACCAGGTTACACACACACACACACACACACACACACACACACACAGAGTGAGAGCGACACCTACAGGTGGGACAGGGAGGTGAGGTGGCCAAACGCGCCTTCGGGGATGGTTGAAAGGTCGTTTCCATGGAGAGTCCTGAAGACGAGAGGCAGGAATGGAAACATGATCAGTCAGACCTGCAGTTCATGTTAGATAAGATTTATTTATTATTGTCATCAACAGATTACAACGAGATTGAGATTTGCTTGACTCGAGTTAAAATGCAGGTTATGTGTATATACATAATATACAATATACATATACATACAGTACATACATAAAAAAGATAAAGAAATAAATAGTACAAAATGAGAAATAAATAGACATCAGAAGATGGTTGCAGCGCCTAGAGGTGTCGCAACAGAATTTACATGTCATATTGTTATAGAGAAATAATAATCAATAGGAACAAAGGAATACATTCCCACCAAGAAACTTTTGACACATTTCCAAGATTTTTCTAGACAATTTCTGAGATTAATCTCAAAATTTCAGAGTTTTTGTTTGACTTTTCAAACACTTTGCGAGTTTCTTGGTAGAAATGTTATTCTTCCGTGTAGGGCAGGCCCAACACGTCCATATTTTATTCTTTTCATATTTTATTTTTCTATTCTATTTTAATTTAATTTAGTTTAATAATGTGAGAAAACCACAATTTTCTGTTTAATTTGGTGGTATTTAATACAGCTGACACAAAATGATGATAAAATATTATGAAGAATTTATGCCTTGTTCATGGAACAGCAGGCGGCCATCTTGATAGAAGAGAAAATGGCCACCAATTAAAACTTGCATCTCTACAACAAACAGATTTATTAGTGAGGATGTTGTGTGTGTGTGTGTGTGTGTGTTTAATGAAAGTTTTGTCTCTGCGGACAGCAGAATGTTTCCTGCTGTAAACTGGTTCACGTTCCATCAGAGCGCAGGGACAGCTATCAAACCGGCACCAGCAGAGCTCTGTGTATGTGTGTGTGGGTGTGTGTGTGCATGAAGGTCAGCCTGCTCCAGTCTGCTCTGTGTGTGTGTTTCTAATGTCTTTAAGTGTTCCTGTGTGTTTGTGTAAGGTGGTCTAACAGCCCTGCACTAGCCTCGCCCACAGGGGGTTCTGGGTAATGAGGAAGTGACAGTGATGACTGCCTGGCATCCAGTTGCTTTGCGGGGGCAGAGAGGGATCAGTCCCCATGGCAACATCAACTAAAATGAAAGGAAGGAAGCATGAAAGAATAAAAAAATCTGCAGTAAACTTCTCCAAGGTGAAATGCTTCATGAGATGCAGTCGATAGGCGGAGGAAAGGCCACAAACACGTCTGCTCTCAGGGGGGCGGAGCCACAAACACGTCCGCTCTCAGGGGGGCGGAGCCACAAACACGTCCGCTGTCAGGGGGGCGGAGCCACAAACACGTCCGCTGTCAGGGGGGCGGAGCCACAAACACGTCCGCTCTCAGGGGGGCGGAGCCACAAACACGTCCGCTTTCAGGGGGGCGGAGCCACAAACATGTCTGCTCTCAGGGGGGCGGAGCCAGAAAGACTTTTACTCGCTACTGCTGGTTTAGCACTAGAGTAGCTAAGATTCTTGTTTAGCAAATTACTGGTTAGTAAATCTAATGTTTTGGTTAGCTGTGGCTAATAACTATTACTGACTATCAATATTTTAATTCCTCAGTAAAAGTCTGACACCAAGTAAAAATCTCAGCATCAGCTGCTTGTTCTGAACAAATGATGCAAACAAAAAGACGCTTTTATGCAGAGATAATGTGATAAAATCAGGATTTAACTCGATTTAACTCGCATTATAGATACATGCATATTTATTACTGGCTTAAATTAACTTAAAAATGAAGTCAATGGAAAATATAAAAATCTAATAATTCGGTAAGTTGTGTGAGAAAGTGCAGTGGTTTGTGTCTGTAGTGGAGGTGTGGGGGGTCAGCGAGCTTCTGAGACGGAGGGCGGACAACCGGAGGGATGACGGAGCGCGAATGCGGCTGAACGCCGATCCATCATGTCTGACCGGGTGGAGGAGGGATGGATGGACCTCCACCTGCTCCAGCACCAGAGACGCTCTAAGCTGCATAATTAACATTCCTGCTGTTTTTCTGCCCTGATATGATGTATTGTAAATAATCTGTCTTTTACAATGTTTAGTAAACATGCTCATTTTGGAGAATTTTTTAAATATGGGGTAAAACTAAAAGAAAACAATGTTTGGGTTATTTAGTTTATCATATTATTGATACATTTATAAATGTCACAGCTCCAAACTACATATTGAGTTAGCTCAGAGCTAGCTTATTATTTAGCAAACTCAAAGCTAAACATTAGCATAAAGCTAAATTTTTAGTGTGAATTAAATATTTAGTTGATAAACTAATTAGTTTGTTAAATAAAAGTTCAGTTTGAAACATTTCTAAATGAACGAACATCATGGTGAAAATCTGGCTTTGGGAATGAAGCCCGTTTCTGACTGTGTGACCAGCGGCAGCATCATGCTGGTGGAAATCAGCTGAACGTCATTTCCATCGCGAGTTCAAATGTCCGTTTATAAATTCTGCTCAGTATTTTCTCTTGTATTGTTGTATGTTAAATTATTACTATTATTGTTAATATTATTTATTTCTATATTGTTTTAACACCGTGTGAACCTTTATACCTGAAGCTGCTATTATGCCTGAATTTCCTGCAGGACAATAAAGGTTGTTTCTATTCTACTCTATTCTATTTCAATCTATTCTCTGCAGTTGTGACTCACAGCAGGCGCAGCGAGCGCAGTCCGTCGAAGGCGTGGAGCGGGACGCAGCGGATCTGGTTGTAGCTCAGGATGCTGAAGGAAACACAAACAAAACTCACGATTTTCTCAGGAACAAAAACATCTGAAGGCCGACTGGATTTCCTTTAGGGGAATCAGAGAAAAGGGACTGAAAATGAATAATTGTAAAACCAAGTTTAATGTTTGTCTGTTGCATAAAATCTGTGGTTATAATGAGACAAGAGATATGAATGTTTTTAGGCCAGGATTTAAAAAGCAGTCCAGGAAGTTGTTTCTATTTAATAGACATAAAAACCAAAAATGTCACCAGAAAATGAAATTCTCAGCAGGTTGGTCAAAGTTCAGCCTGATCCTGCAGGAAACTTACAGCGTGGCCAGCTGAGTCATGTTGCTGAAGGTGAAGGGAGCCACTGTGCTGATGCTGTTGTTGCTCAAATCCCTGTCAACAAACACAGTAGAGTCAGCAACCAGCCAGCAGGGGGGGCCAGTGAGCCTAGCAGCATGCTGGGGTGGGATGGAGGGCAGGGGGGGTTACATACACCAGGGAGAGCTGCTTCAGGGCGGCCAGCTCCTTCGGAACCGACGACAGCTGGTTCCCCTCCAGGTACCTGACAGGAAACAAGCCGGGATCATTTCTGCTCTACATGGGCCGACTTCTCAGCCTGCTGGCTTCAGAACCTCCATAAACATTAATAACGGTTTATATCGGTTAATAATTGTTTATGACAGCTAATAGCGGTTAATAACGGTTTATAATGGCTAATAACTGTCATTAATAACTGTCCTAGCTGTTAATAACTAAAAATAATCAAGTCTGAAATCATATTTCTTTCACTCAACTCGAGCTCGAGTCTCAAAGTCGAGCCTCTGACAGTTTTCAAAATTTAATCGTCACCAAGCAATCAGAAATAAAATGTTATTCTTCTCGAGTTATTCTTGGTGAAACCATCAGACATGGTTTCCTGGATCTTGCTGATCCTCCTCAGGTCAGAAGTAGGTCATGTGGACAGAATGATGGAGTATCTTCTCCAGGCTGATCAATACCTAATCACTGCTATTGACCCAGCAGCCCCGGCCCATTTCACAGCTGCTCTGCTGCTGCGTGGTTCTGGTTCTGCCTCAGAGCAATAACTCATGATTACTGCTGCAGGTTTCCAGACCCGACTCTGGTTTACTGAAAACACGTCTGCTCCAGCCCACTCACAACTCCGTGGTGTCCTTGGGGATGCCCTTGGGCAGCGCGTGCAGGCCGCGGTTGCTGCAGCGCACCACTCCGTCTGAGCATGTGCAGACGTCAGGGCAACCAGACGCAGGAAGGCAGCCATTTTCCTCGCCACCTGGACAGAGAGAGGAGACTGGTGAGAGGAAAACAGATTCACCGGTCCACAGCTCAGAGTCTAAACCTGAAACTAGAAAAATGTTATTTTACTGAGGAATTATTAATGACATCATGAAGAAACAACATTTATCTGGCTCATATCTGCAGCCAGCTGTAGGAAAAACTGCAACCTGTGGTGACTAGATGTTCCTCTGAAGGAAAGTTTACATTTTAAATAAATTAATGTTTCCAAACAAAATTAAAAGATTTTTTTTTAATCCAAAGCTTAAATTCAGAAGGAAAAACACAGCAGCTCTTTAAAAAATAGATCTATATAAATATTTGTGTCACTGCTGGATGAGGTCGTATTTAACTGTGACCTGACTGGTTCTGTTAGAGTAAAACGGGTCGACACAGCAGAACCTCCCTTCCTAAACAAACAACTGCATTTTCACATATAGATTCACAATTTGACATTTTGAAAAAAATAATTTGCTTAATGAAAACAAGTTTGAAAAAACGTTTGTTTTTTGATAAAAAGGATGAGATACTGTAGCTTTTAGTTTATTTCTCAAAACTGAAAGGAAACTTTTCACATGACCAACAGGATGTTACTACTGGAGGAAACCACAAAGAAGACAACGACAGGAAGTGGCTGGAGGACGATGGAGCTGCATGTTTTCTAATGACTCATGTGAACAAACTTATTCACATGTGATTTTAATTGTGTTTCTTATTTAATGGAAACACTGCAGTTACATTAGCAGAATATTGACAAAGTTTTGCAAACATTTATAATGAAATGCAGCTTCTGTCTCTTATTTAAATACAACATGTTTATTGTGGGTCTAAATCTGAAGAAATGGGGCATATCCTGTGAAACTTTTTTTCATGTCCATAAAGCATGTTTTCAGTTTCTGATGGGTTTTTTTTGTGTGTGTGTGTGTGTGTGTGTGTGTGTGACAGGTGTAAAACTCTCAGTGTCCTGCCTGCTGCATCAGGACCAGGTGTTTTTATTGTTTGTACTTATTGATCTGCAGATGAAGGTTAAACGTTCTATAACTCATCTAAGTTATAAATTAATGTCACTAATTAACATTTGAAGCAGTAATTAATGTCTGTATCTGTTAGCTAACTGAAGCTAACTGCAGTATAGCTGCTCCAGACAAACAGAAGGAGCCGCTGTAGTTTGACAAGTTCTCTGCTCCTTAAACTGGTAAGTCTGTCCGCATACGGCACATTTGCTTTTTAAGACATTGTGGTTGTAATGATCACTCATTCACACAAACAGACTGATTGCAATCACTCAGCCTCTGATAAAAGGCTCAGAGATGAATGCTGCTGTTGCTCTTGGCTGCAGCCTCTTCCAGCTCCGGCGTTCGGTCGGCAGCACGGCTCTGGTGGCGAACGCGAGCCGCCCAACCGCCGTCCCAAACGTAAAACAGCCCAGTGGAAACCATAATGAAGGATAATGAGAGCTGGAAGTCGAGCCAATCACAACACGACTGGAACTGGAGTTCATGCGTAATCTAAAAACGGAAAGCTTACAGCCTCCATGTTGTTTCCCTGTGTTTGAAACTCCATCATGTGAATGAGACACTCAGGACAAACATCGCTCTTCATCAGGCCTGCAGCTTCCAGCAATCCATTAATCTATCAATTCTGGAGATTAATCGATTATTCATCAGAATTATCTACTATTTTATCGGTTATTCTGATTTGTTGATTAAACGTCAGAATAATGTATATTTTTATCAATTATTCTGATGACTAATCGACTATTTGTCAGAAAAGTGGCATATTCTGACGATAAATTGATTAATCGTCAGAATAAATCATTGTTCTGTCAATTATTGTGATTCGGAATAATCAATGATTATTCATCAGAATAATCGAATAATACATTACTCTGATGATTAATTGAATTTAAAAAAATTGATTTGATTTGAATTCCTAACATTCAAAACCAGGATTCCTCTCATCATTCGGATGCATCTTTTACAGATAAAGTCATATTTTGTTTTAATATTTATATATTTTGTTCAGTTTGGATTTTACTGCTCTGGTCTTTTTGGATTCCCGTTAATTAATTGATTACTAAATCAGTTGATGATCAATCTAAATGATTAATCACGATTAATCGTTTCAGCCCTGCTCCTCATGTCGTCGTCCTGCGTTCGCTGCTCCCTCCGGCCGTTTCGTCGTCGTGGTTTTATAGTCAAGCTGATTTCTAAATGTGGGATAAATGTTCACTTCTGGCCGACGAGGGCGCCGTCTGTGAACGTGAGTCTGATCTGCAGCGTGGCGCTCATGGCAGCTGCTGCCTGCGGCTGACTCACGCTACACTAATTGAACTAACATCTCAATGTGCGCTAAATATCTTCTCACAAATTCAATTAACTTTACCTTTCCCCCGGCTGCATCTGGACACCTTAACGGCCGTTTCAGCTCACTAAAAATAGACCCGGTGTGTGTGTGTGTGTGTGTGTGTGTGTGTGTGGAGCACACTGTGGTGGACAGTGTGTTTGTCTTCAGACCTCTGACTGTTGGTCCGGAGCCAGTGAACAATCGATTTGATGTTGCTGCTGATCCAGATCTGTGATTTCTACGACCTGAGCCATGAAACAAAGGTCAAACAAAACGCCTCATTTTCACTTTGCATTAAGGATTTACTGCGCTCCTCCTTCATGGCATTACGTTTTATTTTAGCAGGATGAGAAGGATTTAAGGTTGGTCATTAGGCTGGGCTGATTTAAGGGTTCAAGGTGGGACGGATTTATGAGAAGGTCTGAGAAAAATTCTGGTTTCTACAGGAACCGGCCCAATAAATCTCCAAAACCATTTCCTGGAAACGGAAACAGGAAGTTAGAAACGTTTCACCTTCTACAAGAACGCTGAAGAATTTAAATTAAAATCAGTTACAACATTTAATTTCCCTTTGAGGCCAATAAAGTATTTCTGATTTGAAATTCAACAAACAACAAAAGCTGACGAGCAGAGAGAGGGATGGATGGTTGGATGTCTGGTTGGATCAGATTTTCGGCTTTTAAGGTTTTTGGCTCTTGAGATTCTTGGAAACTTTAATTTTTCTTTTCATGTTTGACTTTTGTACCATTTAACGAGAAAAGTTCAGGTTTCCTTCCTGAAGCGTTTCAGGGTAGTGGACAGCATTAGCATAATTAGCATCATTAGCATTAGCAACATTAACATCATCCTCATAATTAGCATCATTAGCATCCTTAGCATTAGCATGCCTGGCGTCTGACCGTCACAGGTGAAGTCGGGCGTGGCTACGTCCTGGATGGGGATCTCCTTCAGGAAACTGGGCCTGTGGCAGCGCGGGTTCCCGCTCACCACCCGGGTCTTCTTCAGCCACTGGCCCAGCCAGGCCAGGTGGCAGTCGCACACGTACGGGTTGGACAGCAGGTTACTGTGGACGGGAAGGGGTCAGAGGTCAGGAAAAAACTCAACTTGATTCCATCCAAAGCTCCATTCAGAAATAACATCCCATAATAGAGAGATTAGCTCGTAAAATTTGGATCTGCAAACATAAATGTATCTGAGAGGAGAGAATGGAAGTTCGTCCTCCCCTCATCGCCTCTTTCTCTTTGTTTCTGTTTCTAAACAGAAAATGTTCAGATCCATTCAACCTGAAAGGGCGGCAGCAGCCAATCAGCAGCAGCGGCTGGAGCGCGCGCAGTTTGATGCTGCAGCTGAATTTATTACTGGTTTCAGTTCTGAAAAACCTGAACAGAACCAGAAGGTTCTGACTCAGATACTTACATTCAGACTAAAAGCAAAGGAATGGGAATCTAACATAAAAATGCAGAATAGCTTAAAATTTGTGGATTTAATTGAACACATTCACGTTTTTCCAACATTTTCTGTGGCGATGGGAAAAAAATCTAAAATGTTTCTGTATTTATGATTAAAAACAGTTTTATCTATGCTAGTTTTCCTCAGCAGTGTGTGCTGAAATATAATCTGAATTATTTACACATTTCCACCAACTGATTCTCATTAACTGTGAATTTCCTGTCAGCTTTTCTCTGATTGTGACACAGAAAGGAAGCCAACCAGCCAATCATGTCTGGTTGCTAGGGAAACAATAACAAACATTTGGCCAATCAGTATCGCTGAAATTGTTGACTGGGATATTAAAATGGGGGAAGTTTTGTGTTGTCATGGTGATAAAGTTTTCCAGATGGCCACTTACCTACAGCTTCTGTTTCATTAGCATTAGCTTCCATATTGCTTTGTTCAGCTGCAGCTGTTTTAATCAGGTAAGAACTTTACTGGGTTTATATGATGCTTCTACTGCTGTGGTTAGCAGGAAGCTAATGCTGCTGTGGTTAGCAGGAAGCTAGTCCTGCTGTGGTTAGCAGGAAGCTAGTCCTGCTGTGGTTAGCATTAAGCTAATACTGCTGTGGTTAGCATGAAGCTAGTCCTGCTGTGGTTAGCATTAAGCTAGTCCTGCTGTGGATAGCAGGAAGCTAGTCCTGCTGAGGTTAGCATGAAGCTAATACTGCTGTGGTTAGCATGAAGCTAATACTGCTGGGGTTAGCATGAAGCTAGTCCTGCTGTAATTAGCATGAAGCTAGTCCTGCTGTGGTTAGCATGAAGCTAATACTGCTGGGGTTAGCATGAAGCTACTCCTGCTGTAATTAGCATGAAGCTAGTCCTGCTGTGGTTAGCATTAAGCTAATACTGCTGTAATTAGCATGAAGCTAGTCCTGCTGTGGTTAGCATGAGGCTAATACTGCTGTGGTTAGCATGAGGCTAGTCCTGCTGTGGTTAGCATTAAGCTAATGCTGCTGTGGTTAGCTGGAAGCTAGTCCTGCTGTGGTTAGCAGGAAGCTAGTCCTGCTGTGGTTAGCATTAAGCTAATACTGCTGTGGTTAGCATGAAGCTAGTCCTGCTGTGGTTAGCATGAAGCTAGTCCTGCTGTGGTTAGCATGAAGCTAGTCCTGCTGTGGTTAGCATGAAGCTGTTACTGCTGTGGATAGTAGGAAGCTAGTCCTGCTGAGGTTAGCATGAAGCTAATACTGCTGTGGTTAGCATGAAGCTAATACTGCTGGGGTTAGCATGAAGCTAGTCCTGCTGTAATTAGCATGAAGCTAGTCCTGCTGTGGTTAGCATTAAGCTAATACTGCTGTGGTCAGCATGAAGCTAGTCCTGCTGTGGTTAGCATGAGGCTAATACTGTTGATCTGTTGACACTGATATAATAATTAAATATTCTGCAGTAAAGCCCCTAAAGGTTATTTTCTTTTTGAATAATGTTCCTGTTTGTGTCGTTTCCCTCGACGCTGCGCTTCGCTCTGCGCTGACGGGGCCGAAGGTCAGATCACAGGGCGGAACGACACCATGGGGCAGATTGATCATATTCATAATTCAGGAACTTTCCGTGTATGAAGTCAGAGCGATGAAGCAAGCTTTGGACCAAAATCGTTTAAGTGGAACCATTAAAAGAAAACGCTGCGGGTCAGAACCGGGTGCTGGTCGCATTGGACCCGGAGTCCGGCCCAAACCAACAAACATTTCCTCATTCTGCTCCAAAAACAGGTAAAAAGCAGATTAAGAAGAGACTATAAACTGGATGTGAAGTTTCTACCAGCCAGCCTCCATCTGGTTAAGTTGAAGTTTGTATCTTCATCTTAACTGAAACCAAACCAGCCTGATCTGAAACCTTCCTCCTCCTCCTCTTCCTCACATCCTAACCAATCAAATCAGATCAATTAGTTTAATAATCCAGCAGGTCATTCAGCAGCAGCTGAGCTCGGCGTCAGCAGGACAAAACCACACTGCAGCTCCAGTGTGTGTGTGTGTGTGTGTGTGTGTGTGTGTGTGTAGATACTTTGATAACAAATGTCCTGGGATTCTAGCCAACAGACTCGATGAAGATGAGCATCTGTGAGGAAGATGATTTCCACAGAGAAACGTGCAGCAATAACAAGCTGTGTGTGAGAGAGATGCAGAGCAGCAGGTGAGGATGATGAGGGTGAGGAAGGTGACTCACATGGTGGAGAGCGAGTGCAGGGTGGCGAAGGCCCCCGGGGCGATGCTGGAGATCCGGTTGTCGTAGAGGGAGAGGAGGCGCACCGAGCTCAGGCCACTGAAGGTCCCGTTATCGATGCAGCTGATCTGGTTGCTGCGCAGCATGCTGCACACACACACACACACAGTTTACAAAACCACTTCATCAGATTTTTCTACAGATCATTTCTGACATAATCATATTTTTATAGTTTATTAGAATAAAGTTTTTAAAATAATCCCAGATCAATTTAATCTGTGATCAATGTGTGAATCTCCCAGCATTCCTTGCTCTCAGATTTCCTCGTTTCTCATTGGCTGATGTTTCAAATCTTCCCAAGCAGAAAAATCTCATGAATTTCACATGTGAAACCAGGAAATGCATGAAAGATACACATGTGGCTCACAAACTTTCACATATAAACGGACATGTGTGTCTGGATCTGAGACGCAGCGCCTAAACGACGTAAACTGCTTGTGTGGGGAAAAAAATAATTTCTCATCAGTTTGAAAGGCTAATAAATAGATTCATAAAGATAAACATAAAGAATATCAATTATTTGAACATGTTTATAAATGCATGACATAGCTGCAGTTTTCTGTATAAATTACTGTTTTAATTTATTTCAGTTAATGAACATGTTTTCTCCACTTCAGTTTTTGTTAGTTTTATTTAATTATAATAACATTGTGCTGGTGATTTTGCGATGAAGAATCAATCGAGTGTTTCCCTCGGTTCTGACGACTGGCAGTAATTATTTCACTGAAATGATTCAGGACAAATTCAGGAGATTTGATCTGAGATGATGTCATCCTGGACAGGAAGCGCGCTGTCGGCCATGACGGCCCGGAACATGACATCATCAAGGAGAGTAAGTGAGTTAGTTAGCATTAGCCATCTCTGGACAGGCTAACCAGGTTAGCGGGGCTATTACTGGAGCAGGAGCCTCTTAACATAATACAGAAACCGCCATGATGGCATTAGGGACTCATTAGTCTGTATATATGTACATGATAGCATTACAGAGTCACACACACACACACACACACACACTCTGGGCCTTAATTGGACGGTGTGTGGGGGTCAGGCATGTCCCTCTGGTTTCTGTTTCTGTTCTTCCTGTGAGGACAGGAGCTGCTGCAGGAACCAGCGCCATTCAAAATGGTGTCAAAATTAACAAATATGGCTGAAAGGAAACATCAAATCAAACGAGATGTTTTTCAAACAGCAAGCCATTTTATTTAGGGGTGCAACGATTTACCGGTGCCGATCTCCTTAATGTTGGGAGATCGGTGATCAGCCGATTTTTACATGTGAAGCCGATCTTATCCACCAATCTAATGTAGCGTGCCAAAGGTCTAAGAATCAACTACTGTGCTCTGAGAAAGGTTTGACTGGCAGACCTGCCCACCAAGTTCTGTCTGCATGTTTATAAGTAACTACAGCAACCCTAGTGTTGCCAACTCAACAACTTTCTTGCTATATTGAGCAACATTTCAGATGAAAAAACTGGAATTGGCCAAAATCGGAATCAGGTAAAGCCTTTTAAAAGATCGGTAATCAGCGATCGGCCAGAAAACTGCAAATGGTGCACCTCTAATTAAAAATGCTGATGTTTTTACTAGAAAAAAGGTTTAATAAAATATAAACTTTGAAGATAAAAATTATTTGTTTTTAAAATCCAGTAGTTTTTTTTTTTTTTAAATAAGTGCTGTGCATTAGTAACCAGGCGGTCACACCCAGATCCCACTGCCAGCTAAATGCAGCGCAGCATTGTTTGCTGCAATGCATTATGGGTCTTGTAGTTTTGTCCTGCAGAATAAAAACGGGCAGAAACACAAGAGATGAATAAACAGAACCAGGCGGGAAAAGATCAGCCAGTAAATGAAACGGTTGAGACGGTAAAGAGTCAATGTGAAGAAGTGATGTTCTGGTTCCAGAACCTGAGATGAAAAATCAATGGATTTGTCATCTCTGGTTCTGGTTCTGCTCGCTTCCTGCAGCTGCTCCGTCTCTGAAACCGGTTCTGGGTTCTTTCCATGTCAGCCGGCCCGTTTAACCCAGAAAGCACAGCCAGTTCTTCCTAATAAAAGCTAACGATTTAATCGTCGCCTGCAGGGAAAGTCCCCACTTTGAGGCAGAAAACAGATTTACTGCTCGCCCCGCCACACACCCACCCGGAGCGCGGTTCGGTAACACTCACAGGGTCTTGAGGCCGCTCAGGCCCCTGAACATGCGTCCCTGCAGCGCGGTCAGCTTGTTCCCGGTTAGCAGCAGCTCCAGCACGCCGGCGGAGCCGTCGAAGGCGCCCTCTCTCAGGTCTCTCAGCTTGTTGTTGCTCAGGTTTCTGCGGGAAGAACCGAAGCATCAGCAGGTGTTTCCTGCTGTGGCTTCAGCGGGTCCAGCTGTAAAGGACCAGATAAGATCCCACCCTGCCAAACAAGCACTCTGCCTCTGATTGCAGCAATTAGTCACGTCCCTCCAGGTCATTAACGACTCTCATTGTAATATCCTTTTCTTTCACAACTCATAAAACACTCCAGACAGAGAATGCAGTGATAAGCATCAGGCCGTCCACAGGCGTTGGCCGATATCAATGGGCATCAGCGGCACTAGCTGACAGTCCATCAATGAATGTTAGCAGTCATTAGCTAACGTCCGCTAACGTTAGCTAGCAGACGTTCTGCTGGCTAACGGTAACGTTAGCTAACGGGCATCGTTAGCTGGCGACGTCCTATGAAAGCCCCCAGTGGCGGCCATGACAGGTTGCTGTGAGCAGCTGGCTGCCGAAATGCCTGAGGAAAATAAAAAATGATGGCTGACAAATATGAAGTCAGATGTATTAAAGCAAAGCAAACACGAAGGAGGCAGAGGAAGGAAGGAAAATGGAAATGAGAGCAAACCAATCTATATTGTCAGTGATGCTGCTGGATGGTTAGCAATTTCCTCTCCAATAAATCAAACACTCGACTTTGCTCCATCTTTCTCTATCTTTTTCTGACACACACACACACACACACGCACACACACACACACACTCACACACACTCACTCTCTCTCATTCACTCTCTCTCTCTCTGCAGATAAGGACCGACTGTAAACCTGGACTGAAGATCCATTTTGTTTTTCCATTTAATATTTGATCCATCCAGCCTTTACTTGAGCTTTTCTGCGTCTCCTCCAACCAGCAGCTCTTCCTCCTCTCATGCTCATTATTATTATGTTTTTATTATTATTTTACGTGTTTTTATCACGTTTTCCATTTTATAGCATTACAATGCTATAAAATGTCACCTTCAGTTGTTTTAAAATGCTATAAATATCAAATATGACCTAAAGGAAATTCCACTTTGTAATTTAACGTCTTCAAATTGGGCCTCTGTCTCTTTAAAAACTCCTGCTCTTTCTGAAGCTCCGCCCCCAGGAAGTTGTCCTAACATGGCTCCTCTGTTAACTCTTTAACGTTTTTACCAGGTTTGCTCTGAGCTGCAGCTCCTATAACGAGCTCAGCAGTTCCAACATCTGTTTGCTAATTGCTGCTGGGTAGTCTAGAGGAGCTGAGTGGGGGAGGAGCTGCGCCTCGAAGGCGGGGCTAGTTCCACCCAGGCGTTTTGCAGCTGAATGTTTGCCATGGAGACTGAAGGATTTCTCAAACATGAGAGCCTCAAGGCAAACCTCCAGGATTGTTTCTGATGAGAGAAGATTTTAAAACATGATGTAAACATGATACCGGCCCTTTAAGACGGTTTTTTCATTACATTTCTTTTCAATGGTCGTGTTCGTTCACCAGCAGGCCTGACGCCACAGGAGGACGACTCCGCCCACATGGAGTGTAACGCCGACAACGTTTTCTGTCTTATCAGCATTAAGGGAATGAAATCAGAGCGAGTCGCCCTGAAGGTCGGGAAGTTAAACCCAGAACCTGACGATAAATCCAGAACCTGACGATAAACCCAGAACCTGACGATAGGAACTCAGCTGCTGGTGGAAAACCTGAATGTTGCTGAGCTGGATTTTTAAAATTTGTTTCATTTTAATGTTCTCTGCTCTCTGGTTGAAAACTTTTATATTATTTGTTAAATAACAAGGAACAATATGATGCTAATTTTGATGTTTTTGGTTTTATTGCTTAAATATTCTCATTACTTCATTTGATGATCAGCAGAAAAAAATAATCTTCTGCAGGATCAACACTGTATGAATGATCAGGTTCTGGAAGATATTTATTTTCTATTGATCATTATTTATTATTTAATATTTTCAACCCTTGTTCCTATGTGTTTCTTTGCATAGTTGTGTCGGATGAACTGAGTAATTATTAAAAGTTTATAAATGTTTTGATCGTAGTTGTATTGTGACAGGTTGTGGGTGGCGCCTTGTTGCCATGGCGCCAGGCGGTGTATGAATATTGGTCTCATAAAGAAACGGTTTAGATTTGAGCTCACAGTTATTCATCTTTGGTTTAACCACGAAGCATTCGATGTAATTATGAATAAAATTACAGATATACTTGCAGGTAGATGAATAGATATTTATCCAAATTCTACATTTTTCCAGATTTAGAAATGAAATAAACTTTATTCCGCCCTCTGAAGTGGATTATTGTTGAATCTTCCTCACTGACAACGTTTTTCAGATTATTTTCCACTGAATAAATGTTTGTAAAGACAAACCTGGAGAACTTCGGTTCCTCTGATTGGTCAGTCGCTGATAAACCCTCTGATTTGATTGGCTGATCGTCTTATCAATTAAAAAAAAGGCCAAAAGGAAACTTCTCCTCATTTCATCCTGAAAATAATTATTTTATTTTTCTTTGATTTTATGTGACACTGAGCTGAAAGGACACAGATTCACAGGTTTGAACATTTCTAGGCATAATAATCTGAAAAGTGTGGTGTGCATTTGCATTCATCTCCCTTTAACCTGCTTTAAACGCCTCCTCCTCGTGAAGCTGTTGATCTGTCTCATAAAACAAACTGAGTCTCATGACTGAAAATAAAAACAGTCAGATGAGAAGTGTGTTGCAAATAAACGTACATTTTCTTGAGGTTGGGCAGCTTCCTGAACGTCCCAGCAGCTTCCAGGACGGAGATTTCATTGTCGTTTAGCCGCCTGCGGAGAACAGGGCAGAGATGGAGTTAGATTCATTTAATTTCTGTTTCACATGCAGCGAGGAAACACAGAGCTCTGAACTATGATGCAGCGGAAAACAAAGAACGATGAAGAAATAAAAGGGAGGAGGAAGAAGAGCGATGAATCTTTTCTATGTAGTCATCAATAGCCGCATCGCCCTGAGCCCAGAGAAAACAGCTGGGCAGATAGAAAGCCAGACATCTGCTTTATTGAGGTCATTTGTACTAAAAAGGTGCTAAGAGGATGCACTGTGTGTGTGTGAACTGCAGGATGAAAGTGAAAGCTCAGCTCCAGGGGATTCTTTCTAATGAGATGCGTGGCATTAAAACACGGAGCGACCTGAATGAAGTAAACCCAGAATGATTTATAAAAACCCTGAAGAGGTTTGGTGGAAATGATGCGCCGTTTCCTGCTGCGGTTCATCGAAATGCTTCACATTTTCTGATTAGTTCACAGTCCGACCTGCAGCCGAAGAGGAGCGGATCATCTTCCTCCAAACAAACAAATCAGAAGCTCGAATTCTCTGATGAGGCCGGGAGGACACGCCTCTTCCTGTTTAGAGGACACGCCTCTTCCTGTTTGGAGGACACGCCTCTTCCTGTTTAGAGGACACGCCTCTTCCTGTTTAGAGGACACGCCTCTTCCTGTTTAGAGGACACGCCTCTTCCTGTTTGGAGGACACGCCTCTTTCTGTTTAGAGGACACGCCTCTTCCTGTTTAGAGGACACGCCTTTTCCAGTCCGTTATTCTATAAAGTCCAGTTCAGTTGTGAGGTGTGAACGCTAACTGACCTCTGACCTCTGGTCCTCCAAACCTCGGTCTGGGTTCGGTTGAAGTGAACGCCAAGCGGACCGGAGACCGCTCCAAAAGCAAGAAGTGGACGACAGCGCAGGGCATTCTGGGTAAAAACAACCAAAACTAATGTGTTAGCCTAGCGCTAGCAGCAGAAATGGCTCCTGATCTTCAGCCAAAGACTAAAGAGAAATCCTCCTTGTGGATGTAGCGACGGTCATTTTGTCCATCAGACCTCAGGAAGCGTCTCCAGAAATGTCTACAAACTGTTTATGTTCTTTTAGGGGAGATCTATTCCTCCAGATGTAGCGGCATTATTAACGTGAATTATCAGTTTCTGTCAGTAGAAGAATATTCTACAGATCTGACAATACTCAGACATCATGATGCAAAGCGATGCTAACATGCATGTGCGTCAGCCTGATTGCAGACGTTTTTGGTTTCTTACAGGTCGGTGGTGTGTTCAGGGATGTGCGGAGGAATCCGGGTCAGTTTGAGGTTGGAGCAGTCCACCACGGTGCCTTCACAGCGACATCTCTCCGGACACACCAGATCCTGGAAACACTCCCCACTCAGCCGGTTGCGGTAGTCCTCCTGACCTGCAGGGGGTGAGCCACAGTGGAGG
This sequence comes from Xiphophorus couchianus, assembly GCF_001444195.1. Classification (NCBI taxonomy): domain Eukaryota; kingdom Metazoa; phylum Chordata; class Actinopteri; order Cyprinodontiformes; family Poeciliidae; genus Xiphophorus; species Xiphophorus couchianus. Next base: position 560,012 of record NC_040250.1, read on the forward strand.
ACACAGAAACAGAGAGAAGGAAGAGGGGAAGGAGATTAAAACCAGTAAGGAGACGGAGAAAAATAAAAACACCAAACGGAGGAGAGAGCTGTGGATGCAAAATGTTGATACAAAACATTCAGAAACTGTAAAAAATAATTCATCTTTTAGGGAGAAACATGAACATCCAGCAGACACACGACCTTTAACCCCGGAAGAGTTCACCTCTGTTATTAAACAAGTCTGATACAATGAGGAACGTGTATGAGAACAACAGGACCAGCGTTAACAGGAAGTGGTGCTGTGCTAACAGGAAGTGAAGGAGCAGAAAACAGAAAGCAGGAGTCAAACTGAAAGCTGGTAGGAAAATGCAAAAAAATATATTTTAAATTTTTTAAGGGGAAAAAAACACATTAAATGAAAATCTCCACCTGCAACCGGCTCTGTGAAGTTTGACCGGCAGTTAGCGCTGTAATTTGGAATATCTGACGTCAGATTATGATTGTGCAACAAAGATAAAGCAGAACGTTCTCACGGCGTCAGAGGAGTCAGAGCCAAACCCCTACAGGCTCCGAGGCGTGTGATTGGCCGGGAGAGGCATGTGGGCGTGTGCCGCGCGGTCCCTGGCGCTTGACGGAACCATGTGATGTCACAGTAGGCGGGGCCACATGGTTAGATCAAGCACAAGAGACAGCTGCAGAACCAATCAGAATGAAGGTCCACACAGGAGGAAGGTGGGGCGACTGAGAGCTGCACCAGTCAGTCAGGGGTAGAGGGGCCAGAGAGAGGTCAGGGGTCAAGAGGAGGAGGAGGCAGCGGGCGGAGGGGAGCACAGGAAGGAGAAGCGATAGACAGGAAGAGCTGAAGCAGAGGCCGCCGCCTCCAACAGGGCGCGGCAGGGGGCGGAGCTACAGACGGCGCTCAAGATGGCAGTCGAGAATTTAAAACCTGGGAACAACAACGGGAACGTGACGGGGAACAACCCTCTGACAAGACATGAGTCAGAAACAGATCTGAAACAGCGCCGCCCTGCTGGCAGGAGAACATGCAGCAGCTCTGGAAGAGGCTGGAGGCAGAGGAAACGACAGAAATGATTTAATGTCAGAAAGTCTTCACGCCCCCAGACTTCCTGTCAGACTTCCTGTCAATGCAACACATGGATCTCACAGTGTAATAAATGAAAAACAATAAAGAAGCAAAGCAGATTATTTAGTGATAAAATAGATTTTTTCCCATCTGTCATCTCCAGCTCAAGCAGACTGGATGGAGAACATCAGCTTTTCATAGATTCTCATTTAGATTCAGGTCTGGACTTTGACTAGGCCGTTCTAACACCTGAATCTGCTTTGATCTAATCCAGACGTCTGTAGCTAAGTAAACACAACCTTTAGCTCAGTGTTTCTCAACCTTTTTTGGGACAGCGCCCCCTATCCATCATCCAGGTCCTCACCGCCCCCCATCAAAAAATGTGTAGGCTCCTTTGCACTGAATATTATTTTATTATTAATATTACTATCACTATTGTTGATGTTTTGATTTTTATGGTTCATGTATTTATCATGAAAAATAATTTCCCAGAGAACAAAAAAGCAACGTGAATAGAAATTATTTTTACAGGCGTCTAAGAAAAATGCAATGAATGAACATTCAAGTCAGCAGCCAATCAGAGAGGAAAAATATTCTTGTTCTGACCCATTTTAGTTGTTAAATGTTGAACAAAATGACCAGATAAAAGATGTTCAACAATACAAGTTTAAACTTTGAACTATTTGCAAAAAGACTGCAACATTAAAACATGGGTAGAACTGCAGTCATATCAATCATAACTCTTCTTCTCTTCAGTGTCTCTGTGAGTTTCCGGTGCTGCAGCTCCGTGCTGCCTTCAGGAGAATGGGACATCAGAGTTTCATCCATAAAAATTCACCCACAAGGTATTAATGTGTAAACCAGAGATTTCAGTGGAAAAACAAAAGTTCCAGATCATTTTAATGCCACACAAATATGGGACAGAAACATGGATGATATCTTTATATAGACTGTCTATTGATTTATAGATTAATAATCTATTAATTTATAGATTAATATTCTATAAATCAATGTGTATTGATTTATAGATTAATAGTTTTACTGGACAGAAATTAAACAAAACAAAGCTGGTTCTTAGTCAAATCTTAATGAGTCAGACTGAAAGAGTCATGGAGTCACTGAACAGCATCATGACATGAAAAATAATATGAAATAAATATATAAAATAAAATCTAATTAAAAACATAAATAAGTGATAAGTTCCTTATTACTGTTATCATCTGTAAAATATATTTCTTCTTATTGTTAGCTGTGGTCCCAACAAACCCATGGCACTTTAACAATATTATTTTACCTTTCATCTGAAAACAATGACTGTTTATTCTTGCCGTATCTGTGTTAATTATTGTTCGAAAGGTCTTGCCATACTAGTTTATTCCTCTGTATTTAACATAGTTTCTTAGTTTATTCTTACATTTTGTTCTTCATTCATTTCCATTTAGTTTTCTGTGATTAGTTTTATCCTCTCTTGGTTTATTGTGTCCTCTTTAGTTTCTTTTCTGTTGTTAGTTTTATTTGATCGTTTTTATTGACGCTCGCCTCCAGTAATCTTCACTCATCACCTGCTGCGCCGCCTCATCCTGAGTTTCACCTGATTTGCCTCAGATTGATTTTTCACTCTTCAGGATTCTCTGATCCTGATTCACATCCAGTTCGTTGCTCCGTTCTACATCCTGGTTCTCCTGTTTCAGAGTTTTGCTCAACGTGAGCGTCGTCTTTTTCTTCTTTACCCCCTGCGGTGCGGAGCGGTCGGGAAGAGTATCGATGGAGAAAAGCATCGATACCTAAACCTTTTAGCTCAGGTATTCTGATGATTAAAATTCAAAGGTTCTGTGGTGCCGTTTCATACCGGATCACTTTCAGCACCGATGTTAACTCTATAAAATGACCAGACAAGTGAATCACAGCATCATCAGCCGGTGTGACGCTGAACTGATGGTGAAGCTACCATTAGCAGGAGAAGCTAACAGACACTGAAGAGAAGAAGAGCTGCCATCGATGCGCTGCATGTTTTAATGTTACACAATACAGTTTCAGCAAGTTGCTCAAAGTCTGAACTGGTATTGTTGTGCATTTAAAGTGTAAAGTTTACCTTGGAGCAAACGGCCCCCAGAGGAATCCCAGGACCCCCAGAGGAATCCCAGGACCCCCAGAGGAATCCCAGGACCCCCAAAGGAATCCCAGGACCCCCAGAGGAATCCCAGCGCCCTCTGCTGTCCTCTGAACGCCCCCCAGGGGGCAGTACCGCCCCCGTTGAGAAACGCTACTTTAGAATTAAGATATATTTTTAAAAAATAATATATTTTTCTAAAATCCTAATTTCTTTTCTGTTTTTGAGTTTTTTAAATAAAGAAAAACATACAACTTTCACAAAAGAGACAGAGGTGGATAAATTTCTTTCCATCAGATGTTGATATTGATGAAAAGATTATGTAATAATGTCAATGTTAATGTCAAAATAGATGTTAAAAAGTATTACTGGTACTTTTACTCCTTCATTGGTGAAAATTTAATACAATTATTTCTTGAAATACATAAAAGTCTAATTATTTAAAAAATGTTTGTTTCTTCATAATTTTGAGTCTCAGGTTTTCTGTATTCCTCACCAAAGTCTGATAAACATTCATATGACTGTTTAACCACATTTTCAAATGTATCGATATTTATAGATGCTTTCTTTGAATAAACAGAAGAGAAAATAGTCAAACTAAAAATCAGATAATAAGAATAATTTTCTAATTCTTTTTAAACATCATTATCATAACAACGATGAGTTAAGCTTCTTATCATGATAAAAAGTGCTAAACGATAAAAGATAAACAATAAATGTCTGGTCCTAGACGAAACCCAAATGAAACATGTCTGTGTCTGGAAGGATCCAGAGGGAGGATGACTCCTGACCCCTGACCCCTGAAGAGCAGAGCGCGGCGCTCACCTGTGCACCTGAACTTCTTGCCTTTGACCTGGCTGATGCGTTTGTTGGCCAGCCGGCGCGGGTGGCTGCAGCGCGCGCCACTGGTCTCGATGGGATTATCGAACAGGAAGTCAGCCAACCACTTCAGGTGACAGTCGCACATGAAGGGATTCTGGGCCAGGTGGCTGGAGACACACAGGATGATAACAATAATAACAACAAAAACAACAACAACAACAATAATAATAATAATACTGCTGATTGTGTGAACAACATTACTGTAAATATATTCAAAATATGGATTCAAAAATAAACCTTGAGCCCTCTTGTGGGATGTTTTTCACATTTCCCATCCTTTACTTTAATTTCAGAATGACACCATTGTTCAAGATGGCCGCCGTTTTGGAGCCCTTTTAGCCAATTATTGCCATTAAAATGTTCCCCATTTTCATGACCTGAATAAACTTTATGTCACATCATATATTTTCCAGTTTGGTCGTAATGTTCATAAAACGTTCAAGTGATCAAATGAAGCAGAATCAGAAATTGAGGACTTTACTGCGAATCTCAGATCAGTTGTCAACTGGAAGAAGATGAGACACAATCGTCTTAATGGTTAGGATTAGCTTCTGCTAATGTTTTTATATGTTTAGCGTTAACTTCCACTAATGTTTTTGTGTTTAGTGGTAGCTTTAGCATAGCTAAGATTCTTGTCTGGCAAATTGACTCTTAGTGAAGCTAATGTTGTTGTTAGCTGTGGCCACCACTGGTAAAAACTACAGCCAGTTTTAGTGCAAACATCTATTCTCCATTACAACCACCAACAAAAATGTAAAATGTCCACCAACAAAATGTGATCAACAAAATATGTATGATTTCTATGGTTCAAAATATCTAGGCTATGATTTGACACCAAACACATTCAACTAATTGATCGTTTCAGTGCAAAAATTACCTTTCCATGACAACAAGGTGGCCATCTTGAAAAATCTAAGTATCAGTAAGTACGATTTCTAAAGGTCCAATAAAGTATGACTCAACACCAAAAGTATTTATCTGTGATAAATATTGGGACCTTTTGTTCAAAAATATATTATTTTGACGACCATGGCAGCCATCTTGAACTTACAGAGTCTTGATGGAGCGCAGCGGGGCGAAGAGGCCTTTACTGATGCTCTGCAGCTTGTTGTCATACAGAGACAGGAGGTTCAGGTTCTGCAGGTCCTGGAAGGCATTCACTCTCAGACAGTTGATCTTGTTGGCGTTCAGTAATCTGAAACACAAACAATCAAGAAAAGAAGCAGAACATTATGACCACTGAAGGTCTGCTGTGGAGTCCAATATGGTGACAGCAGGTCCAGGAAGCTGTGGGGAGCGTGTCAGTTTGTTTTAAAAAAGTTGAATGTACTAAATGATGCATCATATTCTCTAGTATTTATTTAGCTAGATAACTAAGTATTTAGTTTAACATGCTAAATATGCTTGAAACTATGACATTTAAGAATGAATGATTAACATGGTGAAAACATGACTTTTGAAAATAAATCATCTTTTTCTACTCATGTCAGGTTAAATGACCCAAATTACTGCTGTTCATTTTTAACTGTGTAATATAAAATCAAAACAAGCCGAGTATTTCATTGTTTGACTCGATCTCTGTTTTCTTACATCCTGTCTTTTCATTTGCATTTCCACCTTGCATCTCCTTCTCTGTTCCGGTGTTGTGAAGCTAAAATGTTGAAAATATTTCAGTTTCCTGAAGACTCACAGTAGTTGCAGGGAAGAAAGTCCATCAAATATTCCTTTTGGTAACTCAGCGATCTTGTTGCCATACAGAACCCTGTGAGGGACAAACAAAGACACAAACTCAGCACCATGTGAAACTCCTTTATTCAGTGACTTCCTTTTTCTCTTGTCCTGCGCGTTAGAGTGCGTGATGAACGTACAGTGAAGTGAGCGACCGCAGTCCACTGAAGGCGTCCGCCGCCACATCGGAGATCTGGTTCTTGCTCAGGTCTCTGTGGACAGAATGAGAGTATGGAAAAAAATCACTGACGGGATTCAACTTGCCAGACAAACGATCAGAAACATGAAAAAAGACGAATCAGGAGGAAAAACAGAGCGACGAAAGGAGGAAGAGAGTCTTGAAATCTGAAGAGACAGAGCTGAGAAAACAGGTAGGAAGAGGAAAATTAACTGATCCATATGGATCATTATTGTGTGTGTGTGTGTGTGTGTGTGTGTGTGTGTGTCTTGTTACGGCCCTGGGCCTTATGGGCTGGGTTGCAGGTGTCTTGTTGTCTGTCTTTGTGCTCCTCCCCTTTACAGGTGCTGCTGATTTTATTCATTTGGACCACAGAGCATTTAAACCTGGCTGTCTCTTGTTTCGCGTTGGATTTCTGGCTCGTTAGCGTGAGACGCCATTTCTGTGAGTTTAATTGGTGACGGGGGAAGCCCGTTATGTAATTGTCCTTATTTGGACTTGTGCGCTCTTGGGGGATATGCAGGTGGTTTGGATAACGTGCAGTGTATTTTGTGATTTTGGAGTGGGATGCTTGTTCCATAGCTTTGATTTTAGCGATATAGGTAAGTGTGAAGTTTTTAATGTGCCCTAGTAAAGAGATTTTGAGCAGGTGTCCCCTTGCAGGTTTTAGCGGCGTATCCCAACAGGGGTTTCACCGCATTATTTCCCTGTGTGGAGGTACGGCGGGTAGAGCTTCCCTGTCCCCTTTCCCTTCATCGGCTCGGGATCAATCCGTGGTTTCAGCCTGCTGGTCGCCTTTATGGTGCCACTGGTTTTTAAATGCATAACAACCCATCGCTACGCCTCCCGAAGACTAGGGATGAGTTTGTAAGCTTCTTCGCTAGACAGTTAGCGGGGACACACTGTGGGCGGTCATTTTGAGTTTTTATTGTGCATTAAATTGTCACTTGTCCGTCGTTATAAACGATGGATCAGGTTGAGGCTTTTAATGGTTAAATGTTTTGTAGATGTGTTAAGAGCAATTATAATGATGGCAGAGCAGTTGTGATCTTGCCTCGAGTGTCACGTTTAAATGTTATCGGCACTTTTAGAAATGTAAAATTTGTTTGAAGTTGGTGTGTTAGAGCCTTGTCTAAACTCGTCTCCGTTTTTAATGGTGACTGTCACTGGTTTGTCCGGTGAGCAGCAAACGGACTTGTTCGAGTTTCAAGTTCAGTGGAAGGACAAAGTGTGCTTTGAGCCTGGTTGTGAGATGACCGTTCTGGTGGAGGAGTTGGCTCACATTTTGTTTGAATCCCTTCAGAGTGTGGTAGTGGACCATGCTGGTGTTGTTGTGGTTGTGACTCCATGTTTTGTTTATTTGATGAGGAGAATCCTGAACACTTGGTTAAGCAGTGATGTGACCTGTTGGTGTTGTGGAGATATCAACTCACTTTTGGTTTGACTCTTTTGGTGTTGCTGGCTGTGAGACAGCAGTAACTTTGAGTCTGGTGCTGGACCATGCTAAGGATGATCATGTTGTGGGTATCGATCTCCATATTTTTCAGTCACGTTTGCTTACCTAACTTGTGTAGCAACGTTTTGTGGTATAGTGGACCACTTGTTGCTGTGACTTTTTGTGTTGGGTAACACCAGTTCAGATCTGGTTGGATTGCTGGTTATTGCTTTGGGGAGTGGTAACTGGGTGAATCCTTATTGATTTGGCTGTGAACCTGTGGTAGGTCACTGGTGTGTCAGGTCTGTGTTCATAAGTGGTTTTTCTCCTCTTGGTATCTTGAGGGTGTTGAAGCAGTAAGGACATGTCCTGTTTCAGCTGCTGTACCATTCTTTGCCAGTCTTCCTACCCAGTGACCAGACATGATGGGCACAGCAACTTATGGCTGTGGGACATGGAGGCTGACGATGTGACGGCTGTCATCCTGAACACTAAATTTTGGTAATGTACTACCAGCCCAAACATTTTTAAATTCATATTTGTTTTGAGTTTTTTAAAGGTTCCCCTTTGGGGTCCTTTTCTTAAGGGTGGGGGTGTTACGGCCCTGGGCCTTATGGGCTGGGTTGCAGGTGTCTTGTTGTCTGTCTTTGTGCTCCTCCCCTTTACAGGTGCTGCTGATTTTATTCATTTGGAGCACAGAGCATTTAAACCTGGCTGTCTCCACCTTCTGGGTCGCCATCGGCGTCCACTCTGCCTGGATGCTTGCGGTGTTTTGTTGCCAGGCCTCAGCTCCCCTCCTTTTTGCACATTTGAGTTTGTCTTTGTTTTTGCACTTCAACAATTCCATATGCACTCATACATCACATCCAAGCATTTGCATTACACCACTGATACTGACATCCTCAATCCATTGTTGTTTGTGTTAATAAACATTCCTTTTTATGCACTTTAATCCCTGCATGGTCTCCCGTTATTGTTATGACCTTGAGCCAGTCGTAACATTCTGTCTATGTGGTTTAACGTGCCTTTTGATTTGAATACATACTTACATTACAGGGACATAGGTGTTATACAAGGACAATGCCAATGTTCGTATAATTCATGGAGTGTATTTTAAGTTTTCAGTATCTAAACAAAACTTTGTCGTGTGTGTGTGTTTACTCACATTCTCTTCAGCTTCTTGTAGGCTGTAAACGCTCCTGGCGGGACGCTTTTGATCAGGTTCTGCTCCAAACGGCTTCAGGAAGAAAAACATCAGTTAGAGAATCCCTGGTCAACTTTAAAGGCTGAACTTTCATCACATAAAAATAGTAAAACAAAAACAGAAATGTGTTTCAGTATTATTGCAAGCAAGGAATATGTTTCAAAAATTGACATTTGGGGAAAAAAAGCATTTTGAAAATGAAGATTTTCTCAATAAAAATATTTTAAAGTTGAACAAACGCTAATGCAATTGTCTATTTCTTCCAATTTTATTTTTCAATCAGAACTTTTTTATATATTTCAATTTATGTTTTTTCTTATTTTTTTATTTTATTTTGTTAAAGTTTTGCATTTGCAATATTTTCAAGCTGCTCTTAATAGATTGTGTTCCACACAATAGAAATGGTCGCTCCTGCTCCACACTGACCAATAAAAATGCATCTTCGACTCGTTTTTCAGAGGAAGGATGAGGCCTCAGAAAAAAGAGGAACATAAACTGTGAAATGAAATTTGAAAAACTAAATCTGAAAAGCAAAAATAAAAAAATCTGAAAAACAAAATTTTTAGAAAACTAAATCCATAAAGCAAAATTTTGAAAAGATAAAATCTGAAAAATAACAAACTCCATAAATGTAGGTTTAACTCTTGCAAATACATGGTAAGTTAATATCAAAATGTTTATTTTTGTTTTATTTATTGAGAAATAAGTTTTGTTTGTGAAATGAATCTTTGTCAAGTTTTTTTTTATTCTTTGCTTGCAAAAATATTGAATCAAATCTTCATTTTAGCACAACTTGAACATAGCAACAGTCTTTTCCAGCGTCTGAGCAGATTGGTTTGAAGCACAAATCAACCGAGAGAAGCAGCTTCCATCGCTGCTGTTAGCACATATAGCTGTGTGGCAGATTTACAGGCGTACCAGAAACACATCAATACAAAGGTTCCCAGTTGGGATTTTTGTATGAAAAATAAATTTAGTTGCATTACTTTAAGTTGGTCAAACTGGGGATGACAGAACTCTGAGGGTTCACCTGGTCTTCATAGAAAACATTAGAATCTGTTTTTCCTACCATCACAAACATAAATTCTCCTGGGACATTAACTAGACCAGGGAGCTTAGAACAGAGCTCTGAGTTAGGAAAGCAGCACAAATAAACAACAATGGCAAACGCTGCATTGGTTCTGTTCCATAATTATTATTAGAAAAGTTTTTCTACTTTATCAGTTTTAACTGAAGACAAACTAAAAGTTCAGCTCAGACAGGTTTTCAACATTTAGTTGAAGATTTAGCTCTAGACGTAAATGTCTACATTTTAATTTCAATAAATCTCTGAATGTCATCAGAGAGGAACCGGCTTCACTGCCATCATGAACCAAAAAGTCATCAGATTTACTCCAGAACATCAAAAGATGAGGATTAAAGAATGTGAAGGTGGAGAAAGAGGAGGAGAGGAGTAGGAAGAAGAGGAGGAAAGGATGGACGGAGAAAAGGACAGCAAAGGAGAAATTAGAGGAGAGAAAGTGAAGGATGTGGTGAGGTCCCAAGGCCGGCCAGAGGGTCGGCTGTCAGGATGATGAATGGAAACTAATCCTGCCCTCCTCCTTCCCTTCTTCTTCTCTTCACATCCTCTTTTATCCCTCCTTTTTTCCCTTTATCCATCCATCCATATCTGCCTCCTTTCTATCAGTAATGAAGATAAATCTGAAACTCTGATGCGATTAGAATGAAAACCAAAACATCTTCCTGGTTCTGTTTCTGTTTCTGACCGCATTCATCTGCAGTCAGTAAACCTGATTTCCATCCAGACTCGGAGGAAACCAGAACACTTTGGTTCTGACAGAACCAATCAGAACCAAGCTGATCCGAAGAGCCGACTCCTGGCTGAAGGAGAGGCTGAAACGTCTTCAAGGTTTAAAGCAGAACGACCTCAGAACAGGTGAACAGGTGAAACAGGAAGTGGGTCACACCTTGATGAAAACAGAACCTGATGGAAGCAAACAATGGCAGCAAATTCAGAGGATGAACACAGAGATCATTGAAGAACTGCCGATATATCAAACTGTTAAACTCTGCTTCTGTCTGTGGCAACAACATTCATCACAACCGCTCCAAACAGAGAGCATGTCCCTGTGAAACGCCGCAAAACGCTGCAAAACGCTGCAAACAATCCAGAGGACAGGGCTCTGTGAAATCCCACAAAATGCAACAAAATGCCGCGAAACAGTAAACTGTAGCTAAACACCATGCAGCGCTGCAAAATGTTGAAAAAAGCAGCAAAATGCCACAAAGAAAAAAGTTATTCTTTTAACCAAGAATACATCTAAAATGATCATAAGTCAAACGATGATACAAAATCATTTCCAGGCATTTATAATTAGTACCAATAGAAATAAATTTGTTTTAGAAAGTACGAGCATTTTATTTAATGAAATGTCTGCTAAGTGAGAAAAAATAAATGTATGCAGTTTGTTTTATATCATTGGTCACATTAGGAGTTGTAAAAAGAACTGTGGTAGAAATGTCCAGCAGAGTTTCTCCTTCAGTCACAGAGCAATCAAGCAGCTATCCTCTGCACAAACAGACCGGGGACACCGGTCGATACGGATATCAAACATGTCCCCTGGTGGAACGTGTGTGTGTGTGTGTGTGTGTGTGTGTGTGTGTGTGTGTGTGTGTGTGTGTAACATCAGAACTTCAGGCTTTTATTGATGCATTTGAGGCGTTTCTCCTCCATCGTAGTACTAGCTGTGGGCAACATGGACTTAAAATTTTCATCATGATATTTTGTGTTAATATTGTGAAAACAATAAAAGTGACAATAATAACTATTTATGACTTCTGTTTTAGAAAACCGTGTTGCTGTGACAATAGCTGACAAATGTACACAAATCTTTGTCGATTTCCACTAATATCAAACAACAAAATTTCGCACGTGAAAAAGTTTGTTTACGCAATAAATCATTAAAATTTACAGTGCGCCATCACCACCAACTACTTCCTGTTGTTATCTTCTTCGTGGTTTACACCAGTAGCAACTTCTTGTTGTTGATAATGTGACTCATGATGTGAAAAAAAGTGTTTCTTTTGCAGTTTTGTAAAATAAACACATTTTGATATGTCCAAAATAACCACCTCATCCCAGAGCCAAAACCTTATCAAAAATATTTCAAAATCTTTCACATAAAATAACTCGGCTTGGTTTTTGGAAAAAAACACAACAAAATGAAAATGTTAGCCACTGAAAAACTCAAGATAGCTGCCACAGTCAACAAGGAAAATGTTTGTTGCACTAAATATGTCAATATTTATTACTGATAAATATTTTTGATGTCAAATCATTTATAACTGGAACCATAGAAATCATCTTTATTGACAATGTTTATGTTTTTCAAATTTGGCCACCATGGTCATCGTGGAAAACAAATTTTTACTCTCAAATTGTTGTCAAATTGTTGCTACATATTTTGAACCATAGCAATGATATATATTTTCTTAATCTTGCATTTTTTTTTTCTGGTGGACATTTTACAAAATGGCCGGCATGGTTGTAATGGAAAATATGTCTGAACTAAAATCAGTAGTAGTTATTGCCAGTGGTGTACGGTGGGCCTGAGCTGCAAACCACTTCAGCAAATTCAAAAACAACAACAACATTAGCGAAGCACAATTACAAATTACAAAAACAATACAACATTAACAAAACGGAAAGGGTATGTCCTTCAGAAATTGCTGATTGTACAATAGGCACGAATACGTATGCAACATAATCTTTCAATCTTTCAATTGATAAGAAGTTATCAAGCAATAACTTCCAATTCAAAAGCTCTGTCGTCCAATCAGTGATTTCTCAGGTCTCCAACTGGGACATACCCAGTTGCTGAAGTGGTTTGCACCTCAGGGCCACCGTAGTGGTGGGCACAGCTAACCAAAAAGTTACCTTCACTTATCCCTATTTCATTAAATAAAAATCTTAGCTACACTAACGCTAAACTACTAAACACGTAAATTAATCAGCAGAAGCTAACGCTAACCCAATAAACCAGAGTGAAAACCCGATTAGCTGCAGGGAAAGTGAAGTGACCCCAGGAGAGCTTACATTTCCACAATGCCCTCTGGGAGGTTGGCTGGGATCTCCGTCAGGCCTTTCCGCCGGCAGTCCACGATGTTGTTGTTGCAGTTGCAGCTGGGGGGGCAGACTGCGACCTGAGGTGCACACGCCCTCGGCTCCGTCTGCGCCGGACCTGCAATCAGCAACGGATAGCCAGTTTCTGCTTCTGTTCCTCATATTTTCAGAACAGTTATTTGGTGCTCAAAGCCAGAAACAAAAAGACTCTTCTGCAGCCTGGAGTTGCGTTTCTACTTCCTCCTGCAGCTGAAGTTTTATCCATAATTCCTCATATTTTGGGATATTTCCTACTGTTGGGTTTGTCTCCTCAGAATGAACTTTAATCTCTGGTGGTGGCTGTTGTGTTGTTTTTGAGGCATAAAAAACCTATTGGGAAAACATGCAATCTCTTTGATATGAAAAAGGAAGAAACTGAATCTTAATGCTGCTTATTATTTTGCCAAAATATGCACATAAAATATGAGTGGATATGAGCAAGAAGAGAGCAGAGACACAGGAAGCAGCTGAGATGGAAGCAGAATAAAAGAAAGAGGCGATAAATGCTGAGGAGCTGTGAAGAGTCCTGCATGACATGAAGAAGAAAAGACGAGGAGGAATGACGAGATTTTAAATCAATACTTCTCAACATTCATGTTTTTATTCATGTTTCAATGATAAGCAATCCTCCAGTTACTAGGTGGCAGCAGAGCTCAAACTAATCAACAGCAACGAACTCACTCAGGCACACCGGGATTCAGCGCTGACAGAGAGGCAGAGCAGTCAGTGACGGTGAAATAAAAAATGGCGCAGGCTTGAGTGGTGCAGGCATTGGCAGCCTGTGAGACGTCAGTTAGCTATCTGTTAGGCATCAGTTAGCTGTCTGTTAACCACGTTCGTGCATATCCATATTTTTGTAACTCGCAGCAGATCATATGCCACCGTTCACTCAAAATGGAGGATCTGGAAGGTTTATTTATGAAGATAAATACTGGTCAGTGCAGGCGCCACGTATAAAAATTACACTGCTAGCTCGGCTCGCAGGCGCTCTACACTAACTTTTAAAAACGTAATGATAACTCAGCTTTTTCATCTCTTCTGATGAACTAAAATAGAAGCATTATTGTTGCAAGTTTTGCACTACAATATTAAAAAGCTGTGTACTTATTTTCCATCATGTCTCCCATTCAATCGCCTGGTCATCAAAACTGATAACCAGAATGAAAAATAAAATGAGCTGCTGTACATTTTATTGTTTTAAGTCCAAACTCAGTTTGTAACGTTTAACGTAAACTTCTCAGTCTGTGTGATTCTTAAAGTAGAAAAGGTTTTTAGACTAAAGATAGACAAAGTTTGTTAAATGTTATTATCAAATATGCGAAATGTTTAATTCAGAAACAAAATAACTAAAATCTCTAGAAGAATCCCTCAAACTGATTAATAATAAAAGGAGGATCATGTTTCTTTCTAATTAGAAAAACATTTTCCTGAAACCTCCGACTGATGATTTATTTAATCATTTATTTTACAGTTTTTCTGTCTGTTTTTCTTCTTTCTTATTCATAGACTCATTTATTTTGTATGATCATATTTCCTTTCCTTAAAATATTTATTTTGCTTCAGTGCATCCTTCCATTGTCTGGGATTTTTAGATATTAGATCTTTGCGTTGAATGATCTGTTCTTTAATTCAAACCTTTTCTACATTGTATTGGAGCAGAGCAGCAAGATGCTTCTGTTCTCTCTTGCTTTCAGCAGGTGGTGTTTTTTTACACAAACATCTGTATTTTTTGTGCTGTGGCTTTAATTTTTGTAACTGTTTCTAAATATGTTTGGTTGGTTTACCCTCCATGCCTCCATAATTCCTCTTTAACTGAGGAGAATCTCATCTGGAAGCTTCATAACAAACAAACGGTTCGTTTAAATGAAAACTAAAGAATGAAATGTTTCTGCCAACTCACCGTTGCAGATGAAGTCCTTCTTCTGGACGTCAGGGACGTTGAGGCCCCTCATGTGAGCCGGGGACATGCACTGTGTGAAGGGGGCCAAGCCCCGCCGGGCCCTCAGCCAATCAGAGAGCCAGGCCAGGTGGCAGTCGCAGTGGAGGCTGTTGGAGTGCAGACGGCTGCGAAGAAGACGAGGAAGAGGAGAGAGACCATTAATCTGGACTGGACTAGCAATCTCAATCTGGAGAAATGGAAAAACTGGGAATGAAAACAGGAAATAATGTGGAAGAATATCAGTTTTCTCTGGTTTTTAACCAAATTTTACTTTGATTTACACACAAAAATGACTTAAAATTCAGAACAATATGAAGAATTTCTCTATTTTATCTGAACCAAGAAAGCAGCTGAGATTTTAAAAAGATTTATTTTACTCCAAAAACTCACACTGAGAATTCATAAACTCTAATCATGATGATGATAAATATTGCTCCAGACGTAGTGAGAAAACAAGTTACAGAAATGTTCCAAACTGTAAGTAATGTAAAATACACAAGGCTACAGGAATTCATATAATTAACGCGTTGCTGCAGAAAGCATCAGGTGCAACACAGAGACGAAAAGCAGCAGGAGGAAGAGGAGGAGGAGGAAGGGCAGAATGTGTTGTCAGCGTTTTGTGAGCCAGCCACTCTCGGCCTGCCTTTGTAATAAAGCCGAGGACAAATCCTGTTAAGGAGCAAGACGCTCACATTGAAGCTAGCAGCGGGCGGCAGATTTAATACCGCGCCCCATTATAAATCCAGGTTATAGTCACGGCC
Organism: Xiphophorus couchianus; assembly: GCF_001444195.1. Taxonomy (NCBI): domain Eukaryota; kingdom Metazoa; phylum Chordata; class Actinopteri; order Cyprinodontiformes; family Poeciliidae; genus Xiphophorus; species Xiphophorus couchianus. The sequence goes on from NC_040250.1 coordinate 575,476, forward strand.
CCGCCTGGAGATAGCCACGTCCCAGCCCGCCCCCTACTGAGCCCTAATTACTGACAAGGAGGATTAAAACGACGAAGAACGGATCTGCTTCTGACTGCAGGATGCTTTAATGAGTCAGGATGCGGGCTGTCGCAGGTCACACACACACACACACACAGTTAGAGTCACACACACACACACACGCACACACACACACAGTTACAGTCACACACGCACACACACACACAGTTACAGTCACACACACACACACACGCACACACACACAGTTACAGTCACACACGCACACACACACACAGTTACAGTCACACACACACACACACGCACACACACACAGTTACAGTCACACACACGCACACACACGCACACACACACAGTTACAGTCACACACGCACACACACACACAGTTACAGTCACACACACACACACACGCACACACACACAGTTACAGTCACACACACGCACACACACGCACACACACACAGTTACAGTCACACACGCACACACACACACAGTTACAGTCACACACACACACACACACGCACACACACACAGTTACAGTCACACACACACACACACACGCACACACACACAGTTACAGTCACACACACGCACACACACACACAGTTACAGTCACACACACACGCACACACACACAGTTACAGTCACACACACGCACACACACGCACACACACACAGTTACAGTCACACACGCACACACACACACAGTTACAGTCACACACACACACACACACGCACACACACACAGTTACAGTCACACACGCACACACACACACAGTTACAGTCACACACACACACACACACGCACACACACACAGTTACAGTCACACACACGCACACACACGTTTCCGTGGCTGTCTTTGTGGGGACTTTCCATTGACTTCCATTCATTTCTACAGCCTAACTCTTATCCTAACCAACCAAAACTCAATTCACACCTTAGTCCTAAATCTGACCCCTGACCCAAAAACAGCTTTTCTCCTTGTGGGGCCCAGGTTTCGGTCCCACAAGGAGCAGCGGGTCCCCACAACGTAGTATATGTCAGGAAAATGGTTCCCACAAGGTATTAGAAACAAACACACACACACACACTGCTGTTTGTTCCTCAAAGAGAAATCCAGACAAAACTGATAATCGAAACATGGTTTACAAAAAAATAATTCTGAAATAAAAATCTGAAAAGTGTGGTGTGGACATGTATTCAGTGTGATCTGAACAGTTATTCAGCAGTCAGGACAGTCAAATAAAACTCATTTAGAAAAAAACCCTCTGTGTGTGTGTGTGTGTGTGTGTGTGTGTGTGTGTGCGTGTCGTACTCACAGCGTCCGGAGCTTGGGCATGTGGTTGAAGCTGGACAGCGGGATGAGGGTGATGTTGTTGTTGTTGAGGGTGCTGCAGGACAGAAAAGACAGGACGGTGAATAATCACTTTATTCAGATGTTTAAAACTGTTTAGTTTATTTAATTTAAATAAACAGAACAGGTTTTATTTTATTCAAACTCTTCAGTTTGTTTAACTCCATCAGGTTCAGATTCTGATCCACCAATCAGTTCAGTGCAACTTCATTCAACTTCATAATTCAATTTATAAAGAAAAATAAAAACAAGGAGTTGACCAACTATTATAGAATAAACCACTAAAAATAGGCAAAAACATTAGAGAGACATAAAATCAGTAAAGATGTTGCATGCAATAAAGAAGAATTATTTTCATTTTGAGAGCTGCCATGTTAGATTAAACCAGCATGAACAATGGAGGACAGACTGGAAACTGAAACCGCTGCTATATGAAGCAAAATGGAAAATACTGCAATAATATTTAGATTTAGATGTTTGGAGGTATGAACATGTTTATCTCAGAAAGATTTCAGCCACAACTTCACCTCTTCAATGCAGCTTGAAGTATTTTTACCAGAACTCATAGAAATCTGCATGTCATCTGCAAAATATTGTACTGAGGAGAGATTCAACCCAAAGGAAGCAAGAAAAATGTTTTGAAAAACCCAATGAAGCATCCCTTAGGGACACCAAGGCTTGGTGTTAGATTTCCCAGCTTTCCAGGGTTTTCAGATGGTGGGATGAAACTGGAGTAACTGGGAGCCAGAGCTGGTGAGGAGTTGAACCCACAACCTCCTGGCTGTCAGACAAAAACATCTGAAAATCTGAAATACATTTTCCTATTTCTCCAAAGTTAGCAGGACATAGAGAACTGAAGGATCCAGTTTCACAGTTCTGCTGCAGAATCTCTGTTTAAAAAGTTCCTGACTTTCCGTCACGTTTCGGTGTTTGAGTCCAAAAACATGAACATGAATCCATTTCATCTGTTTTCCTCCAGAAAGCGTCTCTGCTGTCAGCGGCCGCGATCTGCAGCGTCTCAGTCGTCATGTCGACCCGGACAGGAATGAACAACACCGCCGTCTGTCATTACCGCATACGCAAGAGCGCACACACACACACACACACACACACGCACACCCAGCGATGTGTGTGCTGGAGAAACACTACCCTTATTGATTTCCTGTAGTTTTCATGCAAAGACGTGGAGAAGATAATTCCCTCTGGGATGATACTGACAGACTGGAACAAGCTGCTGGCACGCTAACATGCTAACATATCTCTTATAATGCAAACATGAAGAAATATAGAAACTACACTAACATGTTAAATTAGAACAATTTATATCTGTTAATAAAATCTAGTTTATTGTTTTGCAGTTCAAAAAAGGGAACATGAAAATGAAAAATTGTTTATTGAAGAATGTCTGATTTTTTCCCAATATTTTAATTTTATTCATAAAAAAGAAATGTTTCAATTTTGCTAAAAAACTAGAGCAAAAATATTCAACAGAAGAAACAACCCTTTCTTTGCTGTCCACAGGGTTTAATATCAAGTTTATTTCTGGATATTTTTATTTGTTTTGCTCCAACAGGTTTATAAAAACACTGGAAACATAAAACTAAAATGAGCCTCAGACTCGTTTGAAACTTTTCCAGCAGGTAAACAACAACATCAACTGCAGCGTTGGCTCAGGTCAACTTTCTGCTTCTGACCAACGTTCAAGGATCATTAATTTCACCGGGCAGAAAACAGAACCGGTTCGCTTTACATGTCAGCCGAAAAGATCCAGAGAACGGCAGCGAGGGGAGGAAACGAGGCCGGCGGAGAACCAGTTCATTTACAGTTAGGAACCAGTTCATTTACGGAGTAGAACCAGTTCATTTACAGTTAGGAACCAGTTCTCCCGGGGGAATGGACCGGGTCGGGCCCACAGGGTTAGCTTGGCCGCTGTGGTTCGGGTCTAGCTGTGTTTCCAGGATCTGCCTGTTTTTGCTCCGTTTCTTCTTCTTCTCCCTCCTCCTCTTTCTGGCTCCGTCGTCCCGCCGGCCGGCCTTGGTGAGCGGATCCAGTTTCACACATGAGCAGCGCCGCTCTGGTCAGGGCTGATTCCACACACTATATATAATTTAACTGTGGAATAACAATAATTTCCCTCTGTAATTTTGCTGTCGGTTATTGTGGCGGGCCGGACCCCCCCGCCAGGCGGCTCCAGCCAGGGTAAACATGGAAACAATCCGCCCGTCCAGAGCGGACCTCCAGGTTCTGGACACTTTCTTATTTTACTCGCTTCCAGACTGGTTTGAAACTTTTCTAGTTTGTTTCAGGCAGTGGGAGAACAGGTGATCATTTCAGTGTCTTACAGGAAGTTTAGATTTCACTTGTTCATGAGAAAACTTCACAAGAGAAACTTTTAACCGCCAGAGTTTCTTATTATAATAACGACATATAAAACTTATCTTGTTTTAACGAGAAACTTTGTTATGACGACATAAAACGTGTCTCGTTATGAAACACTTTCTCTTTATAACGATGCAAAACTCAGTAAAACAAGAAAATTACTCATGAGAAGCTTATGAGTAATTTTCTCATTATTTGAGAAAGTTACTTTCTGATTAATTTTAAAAAGATGATTTATCCAGTTACATGAAGTCATTTCTGAGGAACCTGTTCATTAAAACTGTCTGCTGGACACAGTGAGCTGCACTGGACTTTATTTCATGGTGTGAGAGTAAAGGGGGCTGGAAGCCGCTGCAGTCTGCAGATTTTATTTATAAACATATTTATAAATAAAAATCCTTTTCCTTCCTCATTATTTTAATAAAGTGAAAGGAGGTCAGAGGGCGTGAATACCTTAGTGGTTCCTGTAAAACCAGTCAGATTAACCCAGTCAGATTAAAGCAGTCAGATTAAACCAGTCAGATTAAACCAGTCAGATTAACCCAGTCAGATTAAAGCAGTCAGATTAAACCAGTCAGATTAACCCAGTCAGATTAACCCAGTCAGATTAAACCAGTCAGATTAAAGCAGTCAGATTAAACCAGTCGTTAAAGTCTCTGGTTTGTCGATAATCCAGAACTAAACGGCTGATTTGTCGTTTTTTCCCTGTTAATTCGTCTAAAAGCTGCAGTGACCTCTGCAGCGATGGAGCGGTGCATGATCCCTGAAGTGTGTGCGTGTGGGTGGGTGTGTGTGTGTGCGCATGTTTCCACGGCGACCTGCTTGTTTTATCTGCAGTCTTGAGTCAGCATGAACATGTCTGCTGGTTTCTGAAGCTCCATGCAATGCGGAGAAGGAGGAGATGCTATCACGTGTGTGTGTGTGTGTGGCTGAGACACAGAGTGATGTGATCAGATGTGTCTTTTTGTGCAGCCTCCACCCAGAGGTCGGAGGTCAGAGCCTCGCTCGTCAATCTGGTGGAATCACCAGAACAGGCTGCAAATCCAAACCCAGAGAAACCAGGAAGAAACGCTGATCCTCCGAGCCTGAGCACAGACATTACAGGCTGATGGGAGATTCACTCTGAAGCATTCTGGGTAATTTATGCTCCACCATCAGCACCAGAATCTAAACACCAACAGCAGGGGAGTCCAAAGTGTGGCACAGGGGCCATTTGTGGCCCATTAAAGTAGCTTTGTGTGGCCCCTCTCATTTTTACAAACTAAAAATGATTCTTTGACCAACAAGCTGAGAAACTGGACAACTTTTAGACCTTTTTAATTAAAACATTACAAGTTAACTTGTTTCTGCTTTAGCTAGCTGTTTGCTGTAAAGTGTTGATGCTAGCAGTGAAGACGTGAACATGCCGGTTGGTCAGACCATAAAACACAAACATTGGAGTTTTGTTTGGACCCTTAACCGAGTGGGAACGTTCCTATCTGAACCTCCGTGGGTTTTATCTGACCCTGGAAGCCGGAGAACCCAGAGAGAACCCACACATTCACAGGGAGAACGCGCTAACATCAGTTCATCGTTCGATGAGATTTGGGGGTCGTAGTTGCCATGGTTACGCATCATAACAACTCTGAAAGTAAAAAAGGTGGGAATAAAAAAATTCTTCCAGCTGCTCAGCATCCAGAACCAGAGAGGAAAAGAATCCAAACGGCAACGGGTCAACCGGGACAGCAGCGCCAACGTGCTGCCACCAGGGGGCGCCGTTCTGGAGAAACGCCACAGAGGCATTGGAGGGATCTAAGGTTTTAGCTTGTAGGCTGGCATCACCTTTGACCCCACAACCTTTCACTCTCAGTTGACCTGAAAAGCTGCACAGATAGCAGCGGCGGACGGACGGACGGCGGGATGGAGGGATGGACAGACGGACAGCGGCGGACGGACGGAGGGATGGACAGACGGACGGCGGCGTTCTTCAGGTGGAAACCTAAAAGCTTTCAGCAGTTAAATCGTCTCAAATATAAACTTTCCCACGAGGTTTAACGCCTCCTTCATGGCGGCTCCAACTCAAAGCTGCACTCCGCTTGATTGGTGCCAAGAAGTGTGTGTGTGTGTGTGTGTGTGTGTGTGTGTGAAGGATCTGGTTTAATATATGCTCAAGTGCTTGAACAACCAAAGTCAGGCGATTTGCTCCACTCATCTCAGTGAAAATTGACATTTGGAGAGTGTTGCCGTTGGAAACCGGCCTGGGAAAACTCAGCTGTTGACAATCAGAGCAAAAAACGAGTTTTGGGGAAAATAAACGTATTTCAGCATAAAGACAGTTTCAGAAATCCAGGTTACAACAAACAAGAGGCTTTGGCTAAACTAAAGAGGAACAATCCACTTATAGCTCTAGAGCTATAGATCTAGAGTCAGCTTCAGTTGTTCCAGCTGGAACTAGAGATCAGGTTGACCTCTGACCTGACCCTCCTGAGCCACATAAAGACGGTTCCACAGTCGGCCTCCTACCAGCAGCAGAACGTTTCTAACGCCTCAGATCAGAGAAACTCGTTTAGAGACGAAACATAAACGTAGTTTATAGATTAGATTCAGATTAAAATCTGCTGCTGGAACACTCAGACCACTCTGATTCTGGTTCTGGTTCTGGTTCTGCATCAGAACCAAACATGGAGAAGCAACATTCAGCTTCTATGCACCACAATTCTGGAACAAATTTCCAGAAAACTGAAAAACAGCCGAAACCCCGAGATCCTTTAACTCCAGACTGAAACCCAGCTGGTTACTGTTGCTTCATTGATTTTACAATCAATGAAGCATTGATCAATATATTTGCCGATCATTGATGATTTTGATAACAAAATGAAACGTCTGTTTCTGGTTCGTCAAACTGGTGACAGTTTTTTAATTTTATGACTTTTATTGTTGTGTTTTTTATGGAAATCAGTTTGTTGTGCCTTAAAGCTGAAATGTCCTAAACAAATAAACTTGATTGATTGATTGATTCATTTATTGAGTCACTGATTGGTTGACTGATAGATTGATTGATTGCATACATTAACATTTTATGAAGCAGTGGAGCTCAGAACAGTATTGATTATGTAAGAGCCAATAAGCTCCTTCCATAAAGACGCTGCAGGTTCAAAACGAGTCGTGAACTGAGAGCGAAGGATCTGATTTGTGAAGATTAGGACCAATATCAGAAATTCAGCTGGATGAATTCGGGTGAGGAATAACTGTTGTCAGGAGTTAAAACAGTTTTTTAGATTAAGAAATGTATAAAATCATTGGCTAAACAAATACAGTAAGGCTTGGTTATTATATAAAATATGCCGGAAACTTCAGCTGCTGTTTAAAGCAGTGAAGGAAAAATATGCTTGAGGAATTGAAACATTATTTCTTTACCGGTTTTATCTTGTTTTGTTGTTTTTTGACTTTGAAAGGTTAAAACTGACAGAAAACAGGAAAATAAAAACCGCTGAGATGAAGTGGGGTCTGCTGACTTTATGTTGAAACTTCTTAAAAACAAAGCAAAGAGTTGATGCTGCCTGGATAACCTTCCTCCATTTCTCCTATTAAAGTAACTTTATTAATTATTCATGTTCCCAGAAGAGTCGGAGCGCCGCAGCGGAGAACCCAGAGAGCAGCGCCTGGAGAGCGAGCAACTCGACCTGAGCTCTTCCTGATGAAAACCAAAATATTCTACTGTGATAAATCATCTGGAGGGTTTTGGAAAGCATAAAGAAACATTTATTCTCCGTCCGTCTGTTTCCTCCATCCCGGTTAAATCGCCTCCATTTGGAGTCGTTTGCGTTTCTTTATCTTCCTCCAAAAAACCAACATACTCTAAAATAAATTTAAAATCTTCTGTTCTTCCTTCAGAGACAATAAAGCCAGGAAACCGCCGGGAGGCTTCAGAGTCAGCCTCTTTTTCCTTTCTGCACCACATTCTGAAAAACCCTCAACTTTGCATCAACCAATCAGGAGGCTCGCTGCTGCTGCAGATCCCTGATGATGATGATGATGATGGCAGGAAACTGTCAGGTTAAAGTTTAAAACATCCAGATAAAAAAAAAGCTGGACTAAAAAACTATTTTGATTAATTCATTATATAGATTTTAATGTGTAAAAAGTCCAGAACCGGAACCTTTATGTTACGTTTCTGGTACGGCCACTAATCTGATGCGCAAGCAACATCCGCTAACAAGATGAAGCAGCTTCTCCCAGCCAACCGGAGAACAGAACAGCATAAAATCCCTGATTTAACGTCATCCAGGCTGTTTCCCGCCTCTCTATTACTGTTCTGCATCGCTCTCTTTCCGCTCGGTGCCGGGTCGGATGGTTCTGTTCGGCCCGCTGGCTCAGAGGGAAGCCGAGCCAGACCAGAACCCCCGAGCAGCAGGACGCCGCTCTGCCCTCCGCGTTCGCCGGGGGCGTCGCTAACGCAGAGAGGAGCTGGAGCTGCTGCGAAGCATTCAGGGGATTTGAGCTAACACACACACACACACACACACACACACACACACACACACACACACACCCACCCACACACACACGCCCACGCACACACACACACACACACACACACGCCCACGCACACACACACACACACACACACACGCCCACGCACACACACACACACACACACACACGCACACACACACACACACACAATCTTTGCTTTAAAAGAAAATTTTAATGTATTTTTAAGATAATAATCAAAGCTACAGATCTGATTCTGATGGAGTCCATGTTGAATTATCTTATGATAATCTGCAATAATCTGGGATTAATTGTTAGAGGCAGAAAAACAAACAACGGATCAGAGCCAGGATTAATTGGGTCAACTGGACCAGGAGCCAACTGAATAATTCAGACTGAACCAAACTCATCTTTCTGTTTCACCAAAGTGTTGAAGCCGTTTTTATTTTTGCTCTAACAGGATAACGTGGACGCCGACCTGGCAACACACTCACCAAAGGTTTGGCAACAACATCTGCGTCAGAACGATGACGCTGCATCGGGAACGATGCTGCACACTGTAGACGACTGCAGCATCAAAAACACCAGACTACTGCCTCTAGTTGACCTCTGACCCTTCAGCTCCACAGATCTGATTATTTCTGTTTCTCTCTGGGATCCTAACGCTTCAAATCTCCATTTTGAAAAAGCAACTAGAAGATTTCATGTGATTTTAGAGAAAATATTTGATTAGAGAAAAGATCATCTGCGTGGATGTGAGGCTCATCTGAGCGGTTCTGGTCGCCACCAGAGAACGCCACGCCGCAATATAAATATGAAATAACTTTCTTCTTTTCTGTATTGAAGTTTGGCTTCAGAGATAAAATGACGCCTGATCTGCACCTAAAACGCCTGGAAGGTTTCATGTTCTGTGTTTTTCCCCCGTAAGCAGCAGATTTCAGGCCGTCTCTGTCAGAAGAGCCGGTTTGAACCTGCAGAGCTGTGCAGGATGTCGGCGCGTCACACGGAGCGTTCTGCTTTCTGGCTGCAACAACTTGTTCAACAATCCAGAACTTCCTGTTCCCAGTTTACAGGAAATGTTTCTGTCACCATAAATTTGCTGAAAGCAGCGATTATGAATGATCAGAAACAAACCGTTACAACAACCGGAGCCAGTTTCATCTCCCAGTTCAGCCCTGGAAACTCTGATGATTAAAACTGATTGATTTAATAATCAGTCAATCAATCAATCAAGTTCATCTGTGTAGCACATTTCAGCAACAAGGCAGCTCAAAGTGCTTTACATCATAAAAACACAAAAATAAAGTCATAAAAGACGCCAAACAGTAGAGAAAACAGAAACAAGCATTTTGATTATTAATAAACGTTAAAAATGTAAACATGTTAATAAACGCCTCGTTTATTTTGGCCCAAAGCAACTTTAACCAGCCGGGTTTCACTCCAAACTTTCTCCCCAAATCACCAAGTTTATTTATTTAAAAAAATTTATTTATCTTTTGTTTTCAGTTAAAATAATGCAAAAATAATTTTAATATGATTTTTAAAATGTTATTTTATTTGCTGAGCAACAAACAATTAACATGTAATATTTTAATAAAAGGTCCCAAAAAGGTTATAGTTTCCTAATTTGTTGGTCAGATATTATTTTTAATTTTATTTTTTAATTTATTCCCAGCAATAAAAATGAAAACCTGTAGCTGGATTTAAAAGCGTTTTAATTATTTGGTGTGACTAAGTTTGTTTTTGAGTAAAACGTTGTAAAAACAAACATGGCGAGTAAAAGGAAAACACTTATTTGTTTCCTTAATTTTTATATTAAAGGTTTGAATTTGTCATTGAGAATCTGAAACTCTTCATCATCTCCATTCCACACAAAGCTACTCTAACGGCCGCAAACGGCCCCCGGGCCGCACTTTGGACACCCAAACAGAAAAACTAATAGAAAAACTGATGAACATTTTTAAAAGCTGAAAAATGACAAAATCTTTTGTTGGAAGTTTATTTAAATGTAAACAAGCTTTGTTCCCTCAGGTTGGGATCAGCGCTAAGCGCCATCTTGATTCTGTGTGAACGGCTCTGTTCAGGAATCCGGTCAGCTTCATTTGAAGATGCGTAATAAAGTCACATCCCAAATTTAAGAGCAGAAGAAGACGGAGCTCTGACTGGAGAGCTGCATGGAAAATGTAAGTTAACGTGAATCCACATCTCTGCATTTACATTCTGCTTCTCCTCCGGCTCTGATTGAGATCTTTTACGGATAAATTAAGGTGATTAATGTTATTTATATCTGAAAGTGATCTCCTTCTTCTCATTTATTTTCATTAATCTTTGTGTCAGCAGGGAGTGGAGAGATCGGTGAACAAAAACTGTGTCTAATTCAGCTGCTTTAAAGCCGGCCGATGTGTAATTATTAATTAATCAGCTTCATATTAGCCTGACATCATCGCCGCACCGCAGCAACACGTCTGCACACGCTCACTCTCCCTGCCATTACTGCATTAATAACTGTGTATGACTGCATTTATTAAAGCAGTTCTGCATGTTATTCCACCCTCTGTGTGTGTGTGTGTGTGTGTGTGTGTGTGTGTGTGTGTGTGTGTGTGTGTGTGTGTGTGTGTGTGTGTGTGTCTCGTCCGCAGCTCATTGGGATGCAAGCCGTGAGCTCGTCGAGTGAGAGCTGTCCTGGCTAGCTTCAGAGTCATTAGCGCGCTCGTTAGTCCAGTTATGTTAAATCTAAATTACCATTCATCATCACAGGGGGAGCCATCATTTATTCTGCTGCGGCCCGGCGGACACACACACACACACACACACACACACACACACACACACACAGTAACCAGATTAACTCATTCAGGGACACACACACACACACTCTCCGCAGAATCCTCAATCAGCTGTTAGCTACATGCTAAGTGCTTCAGATTAGCCGACCTGCTCTGACCGGGACGTCGCTCAGGCTCGTCACTGATTGGCCCATTCTAGAGGACAGAATCGGTTAGCTAACGGCTTCCTGAGCAGAACCTGGCGGGTCGGCACCGCCTCAGGTTCTGGAGGAGTTAGCCCGACAACACGCGGCTAATTATCAGAGACTGGACTTCCTGCTGCAGCTCCAGAAGCACAACCTGCCACAGGAAGTCCTTATTGAGTCCTGAGTTCGTCTGGTTGGACTGTTGCAGGAAGGAGCAGCTAACATTTCTGCAGATCCCACACATTCTGGACACCAGCTGTTCAGATTATTGCCTACTGGTGGCGCTACAGACACAGCACTATAAAACCTTTTCATGTCTCTCTGGTCTCATTATCTACAGAAAAACGTTTCCTCTACTTTAATTGATCGTTTCACACCAACACAGCAAAATAAAAGCTGCCACACTTTCAAAATAAAGTCCCTGTTAAAAATATGTTAAAACAATGTGAAGCACATGATAAATATACATATAAACATTTACACACATATTAACCATAATGGTCATATATGGATATCTTACAGGAGACTCCAGAAAGTAGGTCTGGTGCAAACTGTTTAACAATAAATTATTTGTGTGGATATAATTTGGAAAGAGCAGAAATTGTGCCATGAGTAAAAATTTGATGTGTAAATATCTGGATGAGATTTAAGAAGCTTCGTCATCTTCCTACTCGTTTTCGCACTGGATATGAACGTTTTATTTATTTTTATGTTTAGATTATTATTATGAACCAAAGATCCTCAGCAGAGTGAGTTGTGAGTTTACTGAAGACTTTTTGTAGCCGAATGAGCTGAGATGATAATCAGTCACCTTGCAGTGATGTGAGAAAACCTGCAGAGTCTAAATAAAAACTCATCTTGATGAAGCCTCAGAAGGAGCATCACCCAGTTTAAATCCTAACTCTACAAACGGAGCGGTTTGACTTTAAAACGTGTTTTAATGAATATTATCAGCACTAATCATAACCGTCTGCAGCTGGCAGTCAGATGAAAGGGACCACTGGGGTCTGCTGCTGCAGAGCATGCTAACACCCTGCAGGGCTGTTAGCATTAGCATGCCAAGCTAATCGAGCCTGATGAGTCTTTAATGACCAATCAGATGCGAGTGTTTCAGCCTGCAGTCAGTTCAGGATCAAAAATTAAAGAATGACGAAGGAATCTCACAGATGGAAGAAACAACCAGAGGTTCAACATCCACCCAGATACAGGAGCTTGTTCTACGTTAATAATTAAATGTTGTTCACAAGAAGAAGTTCTATTTCCACTGGCAGATTATTTCACGTATATCAAGACATTTTTCCATATTATAACTGAAATAATCTTCTACTAGAACTAGAGTTTTCTATCAATATTAAATGTAAAATCTACTTTTCTGACCTTATAAAATTTTTCGCTCATCAAAATCAAACCTGCAGTGTTGCTTCGTTTCTTTCATGTTTGAAAAATCCTTCAGTCTCCATGGCAACCATTCAGGTGCAAAACACCTGGGTGGACCTAGCCCCACCTTCGAGGCAAAGCTCCTTCCCCGCTCAGCTCCTTCAGACTAGCCAACAGCAATTAGCAAACACCTGCTGAGCTTATTATAGGAGCTCCTGCTCAGAGCAACGCTGGTAAAAATGTTTAATAGAGGAGCCATGTTGGGACGACTTCCTGGAGGCGGAGCTTCAGGAAGAGCAGGAGCTTCTTAAAGAGACAGAGGCCCATTTTCAAGATGTTAAATTACAAAGTAATAGTCATAGTAGACACATGTAACAACTGAAGGTAACTTAGTGACTTTATTTATTGTGCTATAAAATGGAACTATATTCCTGGAAAACATATTACTGCCCCTTTAATTGTTGACTTAAAACAAGATCTTATGTCTTGATGAAAAGATATGTGTAAGTTAGTTCTATCTTACTTTAAGTAAACTAAGATATTTGCATGAGAAACTAAACAAAAAATACTTTTTGAAATTTCCCATGAGAAATTTTGTTTTTGCAACGTAATCTATTTTTCTTTGTATTAAATACAGTGTCTGCTGTTTTTGAAATGTATTCTGATGGTTTTTTTGTTGCTTGTTTTTTTTTAACCAGTAATCAGTGTAAACTGATGAGCTGAAATGTTTAAACCCAACAGAACCGTGTTGTGTTTCTACTTCTGGACGTTAAGTCCAGCCGGTTTCCCTCTGAGTCAGTCTGACAGCCTTGGTGGTCTGGAAACAACAAAGGGTCCAAATTGAGTCAGTCAGTCAGACATTTGTTCTCTCAATAATTAATGCGTCAACGCTCCACTCGCTCTGATTCGCTCTCCGCTGCTTTCTCCAACGTTTCCTTCAAACATCGGATCCGTTTAACTCTCCAAATGTCTTTTTTTCATCTGAACCAACCAGCTTGTTACATCTCCACACTCTGATACCTGTTTTCTCTCTTTGATCCATTTCTGGTTTATTGTTACTGACTTCTTTGTTATTTCCTGCTTCCTTATCTAACAGTTTCTCCCTTTAAGCTGCGTCTGCTGGCGTCCCTCTGCCGCTCTGCTCAGACACCAACAGCAGATTAATAAATAATGTCCAGGAGCCAGCAGAATTTACAACACCAACATCACATGCCTTCCTTTCTTCCTTCCTTTCTCTTCTCTTTAACCCTTCTCCATTTTGGAAACAGCCCTATCTCAAATAGCTCTTCTTTCCGTTCTCTCTGGTGATAAGCGCAGGGAGGAATCCTCGCTCCTTCGGGTCTAAATAAATCATAGCCTGCAGTGCCCTGCTTTCACCAAACCAAACCTCCGATTTGGAGAGGACATAAAAGTATCAGGTTGCATCTAATAGATGCAGAAAATGTCCCTTTTCAAAGTTTTTCATTTGTGAAAATGTAAAAAAATCCAACCCTTTTAATTGTTTGACAGTTTCAACATGCTTTCTAATTCCAAACAACAAAATCCAATCACTTATCACTCATTTATTCCCAGAGAACAATTACAAGCAGATTAATGAAACTAACAAACTGAAATCCATTTAGCATTTTCATAATGAGCCAGACGCCTCAATATTCAGCCTCCAATCATCAGAGCAGCTCCGGTGAAACGCAGTAAGCTCAGATAAAGCCGGGCCACCCAGAAACACTGGCTAATTAAAAATGACAAGATTAATTAAAGTGGAGATTCGTTAGCGGCACGCACACTGAGCTGCATGGCTTTCAATTAGCATGTGGCACGCGCACACACACCCACACGCACGCACGCACACACACACACACAGACACACACACAACCCATCTGACTGCAGACTGAATCTAAACTCAGTTCTGCAGGTTTTGCACACATGCAGTGATCAATGTTTCTCATTTCATCATTTGCACACAAAAACGAACTGAGATGCGACAAATTAAGGAAAAACGAAGCTGCAGCATTTTAGTAACACACGATGCTGTGATGTAATCCCTGAATATCGTATGACAAATATGCAGCACACAGAAAAATTTGGTGCAAACAAATGGACCATCCCACAGAAAAACGCTGCTAACAAAAAATGTTAAACTCACAAAAAATAAAAGTAAAAACATTTAATAAAAAACCAGTTTTATGAAATGTTTGCATTTAATAAAACAAATGCAAACAAAGACGTTGCAAACGCAAAAAGCTGAAACCACAGAAAATAAAAGCAAAAAGGAAAATGCTGCAAATAGCAAAAGCTAATATGAAAAACTCCAAACTCGCTCCACAAAATGGAAGTCCTCCAGACCACTAGGGGGAGTCTGGAGTAGTTAGTATTACTGACTTAATATTACTATTATTATTCTTCCTTCCTTCAACTTTCCTCTAGATGCCCCATAAAATTACATCTCCTCCTTACTGAACATCTGATTTGTTGGTTGACCACAAGCACTTTGAATTGCGTTGTTGCTGAAAATGTGCTATATAAATAAAATTACCTTACCTTACCACCCCTAGTGGTCTGGAGGACTTCTGTTTTGTCGAGCAAGTTTGCAGAATTTCATACTTGCTGTTATTTTTACTAATTGCAGCATTTTCCCCTTTGCTCCTATTTCTTGTGTTTGCAGCATTTTTCTGTTCCCTTTGTTTTTGCGTGTTTTGGAGTTTGCATCATTCACCTGTTTACATTGCATTTTGCAGTTGGCTGCTTTTTTGCACTTGTTGACATCATGTTTCCCTCTCTCCCACATCTCCAGGAAGTTTCCTTTATTCCATGTGACCTTTGACATCTCAGTCTAAAATCTTCGCCAGGTGCTCGTCAAATTTGCAAAATACTTGAAATGTAATAGGCAACTAAATATTGCATCAAAGCAGCTCTCAGTAATTTATTGTGTAGTGCTAACACACACACACACACACACACCCACACACACACACACACACACACACACACACAGAGCAAAGAAGAAGCATCCTTTTATAACCAGCAGCAGAAACATGGCACAGATTTCTCTGTTTTTTTTTGTCCTAACAGCTGAATAATCAGACAAAGGGGTGGAGATTCCAATAATTTAAGATGGTGAGGGATTACGGAGTAGTAACGAGCTGCCAAAACAGAGGGGTCATATATGATGCACATTTTATGCACTGTAGCTCTATACTCCTGATAAGATGGATAACTTTTATTTTCCTGCAGCTTGGTGTAAGTCGTATTGAAGGAAATTAATAGGTACTGGTTTTAATAAACAGAATGGTGATATTGTAGTATTAGTATAGTTACTATTAAAGTTTGGGTTAGTTAAATCATTCCTAAAAATGTTGTGTTGTTTGGATGAATCATAATCTGAGACGCTGCAGACATGAGCAGAAACATTTTCATCACCAAGGAGTGTTTAAAACTGAACCTTTTAAATGCACAAAGAAAAGGTTTTGAAGACCTTTTAGAAACCAGTCATGGTCAAACTTCTGATAATTAGCTAACATGTTAATAACAGAGCTAATATTTTGTTTAGTGCTTTAGCGCATTTGCTAACTGTGAAAACATTTTCTTGACACAATTAGGAAAAATGTACAAACATACTAACCTGTTGAGAAATGGAATGTTTTGAAGAGAACAGTGATTAAGTTTTGATATGCTTTTGTTAATTTGGCCTCCAATGATTTTAATAATTAGCGATGGACCAATAAATAATGCATTTCAACTTCTCATTACAATCACTGGGCCAAATAACAAAAAATCTGATATTTTTTTCTCCAATAATTTTAGGTAAATAAACACATCAACCAACATCAAAGACTTTGATGCACTAATAGGTAAAAATAAACTAAAAATCTTATGAACTTCAATCAGACCTTGTTTTGATGCTTAAATAGGGATAATCTATGCTGAATTAAAAAATATTTTCTCCTTATGTTTTACGGACTTAGTTATGAAAAAACCTCAGATTAGAATATTAATTAACTGTTTAATAAACTTAATTCTGATCCAAATTAAACATTTCTAAAAACAAGCAGCTAAAACTGTCTGGAAACACAAAGACGTCCTCAACCTGACGGTAGGCTGCTGAAACCGGGCCCCATTACCACACAAAAACAAGAGCGCACACACACACTCACACGTACACCTGATGGTGCAGTCACATGACCTCCAGTCACCGTTATCTCTATCGTCTCTACTTTGTACCTCGGTCACGAAATCAGCCCCAAGAACCCAACAGATGGGGCTGCGTCTGCTGGGGTGAACACACCAACATCTGTGTGTGTGTGTG
The DNA here is from genome assembly GCF_001444195.1 of Xiphophorus couchianus. NCBI lineage: Eukaryota > Metazoa > Chordata > Actinopteri > Cyprinodontiformes > Poeciliidae > Xiphophorus > Xiphophorus couchianus. The sequence goes on from NC_040250.1 coordinate 592,353, forward strand.
TGTGTGTGTAGATGTTGAAATGAAGATCATTCCAGCGGCAGAATTGCTGACTGTCATTCATGGACTGCACACACACACACATACACACACACACACATTGGGCTTTATTAAAACGTCAGGTTGTGTGGATCGACCGTGTGCTGTCATGCTGTCTGTTGTGAATGGGAAAGGCTGCGTATTTACAGTGAATTGTAAATCCTGCCCAGCACTCAGCTGTCAGAGACTTATGAATTGCTAATATGCTGTATCTCGCACCGCTGATTCCCCGCTATCTGCCCCCTATCACTTCCATTGTGCGCGCGGCGCAGAGCACGGAATCAAAAAAGCCAACTCTGCTAAAGGGAAATAAAATGCTTCAGATGGAAATGTACAAAACTGTCTGTCATAACCTCTAAGATCATGAAGGAAGTTACACTTTATACTCTGCTTTATATGTTTGCTAACTGTCTCGTCTTTTTAGGACAAATGACCTTATCCTCTGTGATGAGTAACTGATTATTCTTCAAGTGAGATTTAGACAAATGTAGATAAAATATTTAAAAATTACATTATCAATAAACTGAGGCTAAATTGCAACAAAAGCACATTTCTCCCTGTGAATGAGGCACTTTCTGTCCTGAAAACAATTTATTTAGAAAGCACTTTACATCACCAGAGGCACCAAAATGCTGCACAGAATACATAAAATTACAATGGATGTAAAATAAAAGTTACTTTAAAAACACATAACTAGCCGTCGAATCAAATACTAATAAAACATACGAGTGGTGGGAAAAGGTCTGCAACTAATTAATCACTACTTAACTGCCAAAATAAGCAACATTTTCAATTCAAAAGTCAGTTTTGCTACTAAATTACTGAGTAAATAGAAATATGAGCTCAACATCAGAGATACTCATAGTTTTTAATCTTCAGGTTCTTCATCAGATTGCAGCAAAGTTAATCTTTCATTCATGGAGCTTCTGATAGACTAACTGCTTTTAGCACAACTTGAACACAACAACAATCTTTTCTAGAGCCCAATCAGATCGTTTAGAAGCATAAATTAACTGATTGAAGCAGCTTCCTGTTAGCTGCTGTTAGCAGATGTGCGGCAGATTTACAGTCTTACCAGAAACACAGTAAAAAGGTTTCATCTCTGGACTTTTGTAAAAATAAAAAAAAAAAGAGTGATGTTCACCTGCAGGCGCCATTACTACGCATTAAATCATGAAACAAAACCAGACTGTTCTGAAATTAAAGCTGAAATTAAAGAGGACTGTGAAATGTAAACTATGTTTTCCTCCTAGATATAAACCTATAAACAGTTTGGTTTCTGTAACTTCTTTCAAGTTGCAAGAGAAAACTAAATATTTTTTATATTAAACAATTAACTTAATTACATAGTTGCCCATGTAGGAGACAGTTTGTTAAATACTTTATACTTTATGAATGTTGTGACGTTCTATGAGCAAATTAATCCAGTTTTTGTCTATATTGAACTTTCAGAAATTACAGCGGCTGCAGTGTGTCACAGCAAAGGGAAAATAAGGCAGAAAAATGAGTTTAAAATGACTAAAAACCTCAAAAAGTTCTTCTTTCCTCTTGCTCTCTACACCTGTTGCCGTTGCTAATGTAGGATCCACTAACCGCCACAGAAACAGAATCACAGTAACTCAGCTTAAAGTCCCTTTTAAAGATGTTTGGGTTGGTTTTGGTTTATATCTGCTTCAACTGATAAAAAGTGATAATCTGATTCTTTAAGGCTCTGAAAGTCTGATTTCCTCCAGAATTGAGTGACTGGAGCTGAAATGATCCTGACAGGTTGAGAGAAAACACCTGAACTATCTGCACGTTTCCCTCTGGACAGAATCCACTGAATAGTTTGGTTTAATTTAGCCCTGAATAATAAAACTGGAAGATTCATTTTCTACTCAACAGCGTCAGCTACAAATTAAAATAAAAGCTGATTTTAATCCTGAGAGCCTTTACATGCAGCAATTAATTATCCAGATGTCCTTAAAAACTGCAACACTTTATCCATAAACACATCAACCCACAGAACGCACTGTGACTGCTTTCAGTTTAATTAAAATCAGAAACGTTTGATGCAGAAACGGGATCATTTAGATTTTCCTTCATTTTCTGTTGAACTAAAAACATTTATTAAATAATCTGCAGCACATTTTCTCTGCTTATGTGTGAAAGTCTTTAAAAAACGGATCAGATGTACACTGTGAATCTCTTTTTGTGATGTTTACAGCTTAAATTTGCTGATTTAGCAAAACGTTTTTCAAAAAGTTGCACATTTTTGCCATAATATCATCTTACGAAAAGTTGAAAATGCTGCGTAAAACTTTCCAAAATATTACTATTTGTTTTGCGAAATAAATAGTAATATTTTAGGGAACTACTCAAATGTTACCTAAGATGTCAGTATCTCATTTAGTTCTACTTTAGTTGTACCATCATTTTAGTAAAATGATAGAAATACTACCATTTGCACAAAAGTTTACACCTTAAACTGTTTTAGGATTAAAATAAATCAGAGAACAGAAACAGTTTGACTGCTTCAACATTTTCTAGTATTTAAATGTCTCAAAAGTCAGAATTCCCACCATTTACAGACCATAAATGCATCGTGCAACAATGTGTAGTTCAATGCCTCTTTTAGGCCAGTAAAATCAGAACCGGGTTAACTTCCTGTTGGACCGGAGCATTTCTTTCAGAACCTCCAGACCAAATGTGAGGCAGCAGAAATCTGCAGCCAAGCAGATGTTCCAGCATCTTTCCAGCTGTTTGCTTTTTGTTCTGCAGATCAAATCACAACGAAGGAAAAACGTTTTAAAGTTCGACTGCAGGACGAGTCGCTGCAGAGAAGAAGAGATCTCTCCTCCAACGGCTGCCAGGATGAGCAGAGTGACAAACGAGCTCCAGGGAACACACACACCGCCCTCACACACACACACACACACACACACACACACACACACACACCGCCCTCACACACACACACACACACACACACACCACCCTCACACACACACACACACACACACACCGCCCTCACACACACACACACACACACACACACACACACACACACACCGCCCTCACACACACACACACACACACCGCCCTCACACACACACACACACACACACACACACACCGCCCTCACACACACACACACACACACACCGCCCTCACAAACACACACACACACACACACCGCCCTCACACACACACACACACACACACACACACACACCGCCCTCACAAACACACACACACACACACACACACACACACACACACACACCGCCCTCACACACACACACACACACCACCCTCACACACACACACACACACCGCCCTCACACACACACACACACACACCGCCCTCACACACACACACACACACCGCCCTCACACACACACACACAGCTGAAAACATGAGCGCTGAGGGGAATCAGCTGCAGCAGGTGGAGGATCTGCCGGTCGCATGTTCAGCACGGCTGAAAGTGAAGGACGACCGAGATGCTTCATCCTAGAAAGCAGCTGCTAACACACACACACACACTCCCTCTCTCTGCGTTTTCTCCAATGAAGCATTTCTAACTTGAAGCAATGAAGGCAGAAAAGTAACAAGTGAAAGGAAGAGAGCGGCGCTAAAGGTCCGTCTGAACGGCGAGCGAGGGATGAGAAGAACTGATGAGAGGAAGAGGAGGAAGAGGAAGACAGTTTCTCTACTTACAGGATCTCCAGATCGCGCAGTGCTCGGAAAGCTCCATCTTCAATGCAGCTGATGTGGTTGCTGTCCAGTTGCCTGCGGCGTGCACACACACACACACACACACACACACACGCACGCACGCACACATACACACACACACACACAGAGAGAGAGACAGAGTCAGATGAGTCTGCAGGTCCGCTCAGCCTCGGTCGGGGGAGGGACTAATGCCAGATGCATGAATGAACGTGTGGAGGTGAAAACCCGGCGGCAGCTGCAGCAGCAGGTAGGACCCGCCCCCCCGTCCCCCTATGGCGCTTGCAGACACGTACTCGGGGAATAGTGTTCCACGCAGGCGGAGGCGCAGCCCGATGTGAGCGGCCCGGAGGAGAGCAGGAGAGAGGAGCCCGGTGCGCCGCCGCCAGCCTATCACCTCCCTCTCTCTCCCCCTCCCTCGCTCGCCCGCCGCCACACACCGGCCACCAGCAGGGAGAGAGAGAGAGACAGGAGAGAGAGGGAGGGAGAGCCCACCCTGCTGTCTGCTCTGTAAATATTAATTGCATTTCTTCTTCTTCTCTCTCTCCATAGTGAAACCAGAGTAATCAGATTACATCAGGCCGGCCAATCCATTAAGGCCTTTTACCGGCTCTGCCACTAAACAATTTCATTAAGAGGAAAGCTTCGCTAAATCACGCTCCAGTCACGACTCCCGCTCTTCCTCCTCCACTCACCGTTCATCTCTCGCTTTTACTGTAATTTGCTTAGTGCGGCGTGTTCACCCCCCACATGAACCCAACCACCCGCCGCTTCACGCCTCTGGAAACCTGCAGGAAAACTGACCAGGTCACTTCCTGAACACCAAACCTTTTCTCTTTTCCCAGAAAGAGAATCACTGAATCAGATTTTAGGTTCAGAATCAGAACCAATCTTCTGTTTCTGTTGAGTCAACTTTTAAAATGTCATAAAACAAAACGCTGGGTGTGTTCCCAGGTTTATGAGCGCCATGATGTCATCAAACGTCTCCAGAAATGAAGAACGTTTACAAACTGTAATGTGAGTTTTGATGTTTCTGATGGCGCCGTGGCTTCTTCCTCCCTGAGCGGCTTTCAGCCCGTCAAACACTGCGGATCACGGCAGCTTCAGTCTGGAGGTAATGTCTCAAATATCACCACCACGTTTCCATCTGGTGGTTTGGAGCAAACAAACCAGGCAACGCAAAGCTAGCGTCATCAAGACTAAACAGGAAGTAGGTCTGATGTGATTGGCTGCAGTAAACAGGAAGTGGACATTGCTAACTATCCCGCCCAGCTGCAGGTCTGGAGTCGGTGCCTCTGGTAAGGTCTGAGCCTAAATGTTTCCTCTGTCGGTAAAAATGTTTCCATCTCCACTTTAGTGCATCAGCTGCTTTGCAGAAAAGATAAAAACCAAACATAAAATCTTTTTCACAAAACTGATTTTTTAAAATTCAACCTTTTTGATGCTATATTTTGAAATGCTCATAAAAGTCGTAGCGACTGATCTGTTGGTTACAGTGACGTTCTCTAGAAACAGGAATATAAAGGCGGATCATTCCTCCTTAATCTCTTTCTTCTGCTGCTAATCCTCTTTTCTTTGACTTCTGTCTTTTCATTCATCTTCTCCATTTTTATCTCCTGCCTCTCCGATCATAATCCCTTTTCCCCCTTTTGTGTCTGCTCCTCTCGGCTTTGATTCCTCTTCACATTTTCTCTTCTCACTCCCCGTCTATCCATGGATAATCCATATTCCTTCTCCTTGTTCTCTTTTATCAGCCTTTAAATCTGCGGCTCTTTTCTTGTCAGCCTTCACCTGAACGAGCCGCTGGCAGAAACACGCTGCTCTGCTTCTACCTGCTTCCCCTCCTAAAGGCCTCACAGGTCTAGTCAAAGTAAGTGGGTCAGCTCTTCACTGCATAACCTAGATCAGAATGGTTCTTATCTAGTTGTGTAGTTCCTCTAACATGAAGCTGAAAACCAAATCGACTTTATTTTGCAGATTAATTGTATAAATCGGATCTTATTGATGCTAAATTTGAATGTTTTCATGTAAACTTGTTTAATTATGAAATATTTGTCCTAAAATCGTCTCCTTGCTGCCCTCTATGGGTTGAACGGCAGTTACTGCAACCCTCCTGCTTGGCTCCGCCCCCAGTGTCTCCTGGCCCCGCCCACTTTGTGGAGTGTTTTAAAATGTGTTTGGGGGCGGGGCTAAGCTTTCCCCGGTGGTTTAGTTCCACTTTAAGTTCAGTTAATCAGTTTCCCTGATTTTATTCTGCCAGCTGATCAGGATTTAAACTCCTGGGTTTTTGTTCAATGCTGGATTCTTCTGTTCTCCTTATGTCATTAAAATTCTCTGTTCATCTGAGTTTTTCTCTGTATTTTGTGGTTTCCACTACAAACATGAGAGTAAAAGTGTGATAAGAGCCTCCTGATGGATGGAGGTTTTTTAATGGTCTGCAGATTGTTTCTTCTTCAGGAGTTTCTGAGTGAATCGCTCCACTCTGCGGCGCCGATAAGGACTCTCGTAGCGTCGCAGAAACGTCTCCAGCTCTTCAGGCGGGTCTAACTCCGCTCTGTCTCCAACACGCCTCATCTTCCCAGAATTAGCATTAACCTCTGGATTCATATTGCTGGTCATGTTCTTCATCTCCCAACTTCATCCTCAGAAAACGATTTTGTCCTCTGTGATGTGATTGCCTTCCCCTGACAGCGCGGCTCTCTGATTAGCGGCGACATGATTGGTATCAGTCTGGACGAGGCGGGCCGCTTTACCTCTGACCTGTGTGTGTTTGTGAGAATAAAGCGCAGATGTTTGTTCCAGCAAACAGAAAAGGAGCAGCTTTTAATTTCCTTCCATATAGTTAGTCTGTTTATTCAACACACAGAGACACACACACAGAGACACACACACAGAGCGCATCGCTGCTGAGGCATGGATCCATCAGAGGCCAATCGTTACCAACTGAGTAATTATTGGACAGGAACGCAGCAGGTGGGCGGAGCCAAGTCCAGCTTTATGTTTTACTGAATCTAGACGTGAAATGTTTGGAGAACAGAAACAGCCAGTAGAGATGAATAAACATTTCTGTTCCTTATGAAAACAACTTTAGTTTGAGCTTCTGATGAGTAAATTTCATGTTTCATATCAATGTCAATAATTACTGATCAGTTTTTTGTTTAATCATCTTAAATATTGATTGTAATGTTTCCTGTTCTGTCCAGTTTTCTCTCCACGCCGTAGTTTTTAATTTTTAAGCAGTTGAGTCACAGCGGCAAAACCTGAACCTGATGCTGCGCATGTCACTCAACAGGATGTTGCTAGGCAACCAAAGAGTGACTGAGTTAGTTGATGCTAGCAGCTAGCTTTGAGAGGCTGAGCAGCTGAAGTCTTTCCTCTGCCTACATCTCCCAGAATGCCGTGCGGTTCTGATCAGAGTTCAGTGAATATTCTGTATATTCTATCAGTTGCATTATCTGCTGATATTGATCACGCGATTATTGCAATATATGATGTTATTGATTTATTGTCCAGCTCTAATGATTAATCGCTTAATGCAAAAACACAATTGATTAAATTTTTTTTATCTTCCTTCAGGAAAAAAAAGTTCCACAAAAAAAAACATTTGTAAAATATTTTAATCCAGATTCTTTTTTTTTCTTCTCATGACTTTTAAAGTCAACAAAAACTGAACATTTGGTCAAATTGATGGGATGTACAGTATGTCCCCCCAATACATCCATAAATATCAGTTATCCAGCAGCAAAATGAGTCATGTTCTGATATTCATCTCTGCAGCCTGTTGTTCCAGTGAAAGACGGTTTTGGTTTTGTGTTGGACGGCCAGATAAAAGCTCTGAGCTAAACGAGCATCATTCTGTCGTTCTGAACGGTAAAAAGTTGAGAGTTTACGTGGAGCTGATGGACGACAGGAAGCAGCAGATGCTTTTCTGCTTTCCCATAATCGTAAATCTGAAGGCTCTTCTGCTCACAGCGTTTCAACCTGAGGCGCTCCGAAGGCGAGCGCCTGCATGTGGGCGGAGCCTGCGCCGCTGAGGTCATAACTCAAACTCAGCCGTGCTGCAAAGCACTGTGGGTAGGGGAGTGTGAAGCACGGAGAACAGAACGGCTGACAGACGCTGCTGAAGTGAAGCAGAACGACCCGGACCATCCCCAGAACCGCTGGAGAACAGAACAACAGGAGAACCTGCTTTTAATGCAAAACATTATAACCACCAGCCTGAGCGGCCATGATGGACGGCTGCAGGTCCGACTTTTTCACCCACAAATTAATCCGATTTCCATCACCATCAAAGCTAGAAACAACATTCAACATTCAGTTTGTAGGTAAATCTGTGAAGTTCTTAAGGTTTTGACTCAACCTGCCTCTGAACGCCTGGCCATCACCGTCTGTCCATTCAGATCAAGCTTACCGCGCAGTCTGGGCTTTCTCCCATTCACTTCGATTCCTCCTGTAGATTTTCTACTGTGCTGACCAGCGAACACAAATATTTATGAACAATGGCGTCGATTTTCTTTGCAGTTTTAGAATCCTGTCTGCAGTTGTAGCAATGGCAGCGGAGGAAGTGGAGAAAGACGTAAAATTTAAAACTTCAACACAATCCTCACCTTCAGGAAGGAACCGTTTCTCGATAGCAGCACGTCCAGACGCTACGAACGAAGCAAAGCGTAGAACCAGCAGCTGGTTTTTACCAGGTTACTAAACTAAACATCAGTTTCCATATTTTGCTGCACTGTCATTATATCTGGTCACATCGTTACTCCGTCTGGTGGCTTTCAGAAAATCTTTTTGAAATTGATCTGACGGTTTCTGACGCTGGAGGGAAAATTCAGGCCTCAGACGTTCATTTTCCTGAGTTCCTGACCCGGCGCGCCCGTCTCTCTCTCATTCGTGCTTTTATTGTGAATAAAGTACGGCCGTGAATGGCGGCACAATCGAAGACGACAGACGGCCTTCGCTCACGCATCCAACATTTTTCTGATACCTCTCACAGTTCCTGAACAGGAAGAAGTTGTTCAGACTGTTTTTCCAGTCAAATCAGCCGGCTCTTAGGAGGTTACCATAGCAACAGAACCACCAGTGTTACCAGAGCACGGCGGTGGCACCATCATGCTGATCCAACTATGCGTTTGTTATTCGTCTTGCAGTGAGGATGATGATGGTCAGTGTGTTTTCTCACCACTAAATTTTCTCTTTATTTCCGTTCCAGGTGTTATTTAGGTTTTATCTGGACTTCCTGCGTCCAGGTGTGGTTTGCATCAGAGAGGAAGGAGCTTCAGCTTTATGCTGACGTCATCAACGTCCTTCAGTCGCAAAATTTAAAAAGACATGAAACCAGATCAGAAAGGTCATCAGAAAGGTCACACTTAAACTTTTTCCTTTCAAACTGAGACTTTATGTCTTAATTATTGGAGCTTCGACTGACGTGCTGCGTAGGGAGAACTGACAGCAGCTGCAGTCAGCAAGACGCAGAAACAAAGTTAAAATAAAAACCACAAGCAGGACGAGCGAGCAGAGAGAGAGAGAGAGAGAGAGAGACGTATGAGAAAATCGATGCAGCGTCCGCCGGGGACAGAATGTCATGAAGCTTTTTACCGCGGCGTAATGGACGGCCGCAGCCTTTACTGCAGGAGTCACCTTGTCTGACGGACAGAGAGACTCAGAAAAACAGAAATCATTCAAACACGAGAGAATCTGGCAGAATGAGAGGAAGGACGTAAAAACGGGACAGAAATGTGACAAAGACACGATGGATGAGGGAGGAGCAAAATGTTCATGAGAGGCAAGAAGATCTGAAGGCAGGCGGACAAAAAAACTGATGATTATTAATTTAATGCTTTTAGGAGCAAATTCAGTTCAACCAACACAGACAATTAGAGACAACAAATCAGTTTTCTGGTTCTGATTTGGTGATTTCTGAACAGCAGATTGTTTTAAACGTCCAGAAAAACATGTGGAATAAAATCAGGCAATAAATCAGAAACAGAACAAGGAGGAAGAGGAAGAGGAGGAAGAAATGTGTGTATCACTGGGAGGACTTACTCGTGACAAACAACCAACCCTCCAGCTATATATATATAAGTATATATATATCTATATATCTATATATCTATATATATATATATACAGTAGATATAGATATATACATATATAACTATAATATCTATATATAGATATATCCATGTACTGTATATATACACACACACACACACACACACACACACATATGCTGCCACCCCTGAAAAATCCCTGGCCCTCTTGCCCCCCATAGATTTTTTTCTAGATCCGCCCCTGAACTTGAGGACATTTTGCTAAAGAAATGGGACCTGATTAAAAATGTTTGGTTTCTCATTAATTAACTGCATTTGCACCATAAATGACCAGGTTAAATAATTTCCCTGCTGGGATGAATAAAGTAATTCTATGTTACCGCCTGTAATGTCCTTCATTTCTGTTGAGGCGTCTGCAGGAGGAAACACCAGGCTGCCACTGCGAAGTATGGTGGTGGCAGCATCAGGATGTGGGAGCCTCATAAATCAGACGGCATCATGAGGAAACATTATGTGGAAATATTGAAGCAATAAGACATCAGACAGGAAGTTGAAAATCTGGTCCAAATGGGCCACAAAGTCCGGATTAGTGACGGAGAAAATAAAGTTTAATTTGTTTTAAAAAAGCTCATTTTAAATATTAAAACTGTAAAAATGTTAAAAAGTTATTTTAGACGGTGCGAAGCCATTTGGAGCGGGTCCGGTTCCCTTGGTTCTGACCCGCTCCGTATCGACTTCCTCTCTCTCATCACAGACACACCCAAGAGTCTGTCTGCCAGCTTAGAGGGCCGATCGATCAGCCGCTATCGATCAGAAGCATGGATCGGGCCGCGTATTGATCCAGGTATTGGTGATTAGGACATCAGGGATAAACGACAGAACCGCATGGAGCGATTCCGAACAGAACCAAACCTCTGAAGGAGGGGGCGGGGCCTGTTGCCGAGGAGGCGGGGCTTATCATATTCATTTAATCATTTAAAGTCCCTTGAATAAAGGAAATAAAAAATCTTTGTGAAAGTGAGTTCAGTGTTAAACTGATCACAACAAAACGCAGCAGAAACAGATTTACGCATTAATGATCTACCAGGAGGCAGACAGTAGTTATTTATTTACTTACAGACTCAGCTCAGGTTTTATGAATGACATCATCTCTGCGACCGCGAAGCGTTCGTGACGATAAACTCTGATGTCATCGGAGGTGAAGCGGGTTCCGGTCCTGCTGGTTGACCAATCCAGTGAGACACCAGGTTCTAGATGTTTACATCTATTCGTCACTGTGACAACCATATTGATCTGAACGACGATAAAATAACGATAAAACTGACGGCAATAACTTTTGTTTTTTAGGTAACTGTAAGACTGTGTGTCACAGCAACTATATTCCTCCAGACACAAATCCTGCTCTTGAAAAACATTCCTGTTTGTAATTTGACTCTTTAGTTCAGGAGTCACAGAAAGAATGTGACTTACATCACAAAATAGTAAATGTGTTTAATCATATCCTCAAGTTTATTGATGCTTTCTTTGAACAAACAGTGGAAAAAATAGTAAAAACTAAAAATCCCGACAATAAGGAGAGTTTTGGGTTTAACTGAAATTTATTATGACAACAATAAATCAAAATTCTTATGATAAGAAGTTTATCTCGATAAATGATAAACGATACAATAAATGCCTGCATTAGGACACAATAAAACAAAATAAATGTTCAGAATGCTGAAACAGCCGGAACTGGTTCTGGTTCTGGTTCTGACCCAACGCAGTGTGAAGCAGAGGAGGAAGAGGAGCGTAAAGAGGAAGATGAGTGAGGAAGAGCAGATCTACTCACAGGTTCTTCACGTTGGTGATTCCTCTGAAGGCTTTCCGTGGAACGGCCTGAATCTGATTCTCACTGAGATCCCTGCAGACGAGACGAGGAGAACATCAGTCACATGATCTCACACACACACACACACACACATGCCTACACACAGAAAACACACACACACACACACGCACACACACAGAAAACACACACACACACCACTCTGCCTCAGAACAAAGGATGATGTGACATTTATGATCAGTGAAACAATTTGGACCAAAAAGCTTCAAAGACAAAAGGAAATTCAGCCGGAGTGAAGTGTGTGTGTGTGCGTTTGTTTCTACTACCTTGTGGGGACCATTTCCCTGACACATACTACGTTGTGGGGACCCACTGCTCCTTGTGGGACCGAAGCCTGGGCCCCACAAGGGGAAATGCTGTTTGGGTCAGGGGTCAGATTTAGGACTAAAGTGTGAACTGAGCTTTGGTTGGGCTGTAGAAATGAATGGAAGTCAATGGAAAGTCCCACAAAGATAGAAACGCAAACTGAATTGATCAAATATTTAGTTTGATCATTCAAACAATGCAAGCTGATGTTTTTCTCAGCCACTGGAAACTGTCAGATGTAATAATATAAATATTTGCCTTATTAACACACAAAGTAACACTTCCAAAAACCTGCTGCTAAGGATTCTGGGAAATATTTCCAACTCCTGTTTTTTTCTCCTTTTTTAAGTGCTGACCTAAAAATCTTTGTTTACTCAATATTTGGAGACACAAAGTTTATCTTTCATAAATTCAAACATTTAAAATCTAAATCTAAAACTCTAAAGATTTCTTGGACTTAAAAAAGTTAAATCAACAAAACACCATCTCTTTTTCGAGGTTTGAAACGCTGGCCTGTTAGCGTAGGCTTCTGTTGCCTTTGATTACTCATAGAAGACACGAAATTCCTTTTTGGATCAAAAACAGCCCGTCGAAAAAGTACGGTATAACTGGACTGCAGCTCAATCAGGTACAGGGAAGAGGAAACGGTAGACATCAGCGCGCATGCGCACATCCACTACCCATGTTTTACAGTGCATTTCTACATATGGGACAGATGAACATAAAATGGCACACAATCAATCATTTATAGAGGAGCGTTTCTCTGCAGGCTGGATGGAGAACATCTGAAACTTCGACTAGACCGTTCTAGTCCATAATACTATTTCAGGATGTCACTTTAGAGATTTTTATGTGTAAAAACAACTGAAAACTAGGAATAATTTCACAGTAACGTGACTCTTTGTCTCAGAGAGTTTGAGGACGGTTCTTTTGCAGCCAATCAGCTGCAGAGGAGCAGCAAGCTGACTCGGCTGAGCAGAACCAGAACCTGGGTTTGGGCTTCATGCTGCTAGTTTTGGTTAAATCTGCTGTATTTCTGGAACAGTTTGACTTTTACTGCTGAAGGAGCTGCTTAGCTGAACTAAGCAGGTTTTCATTGTTCTGACTCGGTTTCTGACCCGGGCTCTGATCCAGTTTCTGACCCGGGTTCTAATCTGGGTTCTGATCCAGTTTCTGACCCGTTCTGCTTGCTGCAGGCTGTAGCGTTGGCGCGGCCCAGATGATGCAGTTATGATGTTTGAATGTGCAGCAGAACCGGGGAATATCTGCCATGTTTGCGCTTTGTTTCCATGTCTTCCTCTTCCTGCTTCCAGCATCAGCCCATCTGCTTCCACTTTAGCAGCTTCAGAACCAGAACAAACCTTTCTGTAATTTTCATCTGTTTGCAGCAGTGAGATATAAACAAGTAGATGAAAAATAAATAGAGGAGGGAGCATTAAGAAGTAATTTATTACAGGCGTTTCAGAGCTAATAATATTTTATTGTTTTGTTTACCATCTATTTGCTCTTTGTTCTGGCAGAAGAAAAAGTCAAATAAAAGCCGTGATGAGACAGTTTGTCTCTAAGAGACTGTCTCGCTGCTCCTCCCTTCATGCTGCTGCTGGGGGTTGAAAACTTTATTCCCTCCTGCAGAGATGGGTCTGATTCAGATAAATCTGGGCGGTCCAAACAGAAATATGGCCGACGTTTTATTAGAAAACTAAAACAATGAGGAGAAATCAGTAAAAAAAAAGATCTGCTCACTGAAATAATAACATTTTAGACTAATGTTACATATCTGAAGCCATAACAAATAAAATTCAACAATATTTATTATAGACAAAATTAAAAAGAAAAACTATAAACTATAAGAGAAACATTGAAATATGAGGAAAGAGCTGATAGTTCAAAGTTTGTTTCACCAAATCCTGGTTCCTGGAAAACTTTAACCAAACTTGTGATTAAAACTATAAGGATGACAGAGAAGGCTGCTTATTTTCTACAGCATTAAATCAGCAGTAGATACAGCTAGTGTGGGCTCAGCTAACCAAATATCTAGTCACTAGATATTTGGTTAGCTGAGCCCACACCCAGGTTAAGAACCACTGATCTAGTGTCACTAACCGCTAATTTTCTAAAGTAGATTCTTAGCTCTGCTAACATTAAACACAAAACAAATTACCAGAAGTTATCACCGCTATAAACCACTAGACACAAAAAATGTGTTACCCTAATGCAAAAATACAAACATTGTTAGCTAACACTAAACTGCTAATGACATCAAAAAATTACATAAACTATTCTAAATACATTAAAAAATTAGCAGAAACTTGTTCTAAACATTAAGCTAGCTATAGCTTCTTCTCTGGTGTCAGACGGACTAACAGGAAAGTCCTCAGTTTCTGATTTTGCTACATTTTATCACTTTATGTTTGTATAAATATGACGACCAAAGAGGAAAACATACAATGTGACATAAAGTTTATACAGGTCCTGACAATGGGGAACATTTCATCACAATAATTGGTTTAAAAGTCTAAAAAATGGCGGCCAGCTTGAAATTCAAGTAGCTGATAGGAAAAATTAAAAACAGTTGATGTTTTATGTTATCTTGATTCTGAAATTTGCTGCACATGAAAACGAAAGGTAAAACTTATATTTATGTTTAGCATTTTCCTTTTATAGGAAAACGACTCAAAGGATCATAAACACCTGAAAACATCCAATAATCAGAGTCACAGCAGCAGGTTAATGGCTGCTCTCCACTCATCCCAGGGTCAGACCTGCCGACCTTTGAGAAGAGCGGCAGCCGACACCAGCAGGATAACCAAACAAATCCCCGAACGGATCCCCAAACAGATCCCTGAACAGATCCCAAAATGGACCTCTGAATGGATCCCCGAACAGATCCCAGAATTAATTCCCAAACAGATCCCAGAATGGATCCCAGATCAGATCCCAGAATGGATCCCCAAACAGATCCCCAGGCTCCCGGCCAATCAGAGCTGCCGTTACATCCAGGCCTCTGAGACAGAGGCAGCAATTAATCTGATTAATCTGGCTGTTCGAATCAACCATCAATCCTGTGAAATATGGTGAAACTGAAGCAATCTGGTTGGAGAAAAGATGGACAACAGAAATTTCAGAAATTATCTGGAGTTTAAGATGTAGAGAGAAAGAGGAGCGGCAACCACAGAGAAGGACGAGGAGGAACAATAAAATGCAGCAGAGGGAGAACAAACCGCTCTGATTGTTTGCTCCATGTTAGTCATGACTCTCTAAGCTCAGAGTAATTTATGGGGTGAATGTCTTCCAGGCCTTCGCTACACAGACCCCCCGAATGCTGGGAAGTTTACCCAGGCAGGGGCCCTCTGTCCGGGCCACAGCGGCCCCACGCGGCCCCCGAAACCCCGGCGAAGGGGGCCCCCACGCGGCCCCCTTCGCCGTCCCCGGGATCCGCTGGGACGGCGAAGGGATCTTCTGTCAGCTGGAGGTCATGCAAGGAGCCACGTGTGTGTGTGTGTGTGTGTGTGTGTGTGTGTGTGTGTGTAAAACACCTTCTTTATATAAGGCTCCATTATTCATCTGAGAAGAATAATAACATTTGCAGGTCGCCCTTTGATGCTGAGGATATTACAGTTAACCCTTTAAGAGCCTCGCTGCTGCCCACATAAGAAAACACAACATTTAACAACAAATCTTTGTTTTTGTGTTCATATAGACGGCAGAGAAAATAAAAATGCAACATCTGAATCAACACAGAAAAGAGATTAATTAGATTGTGTGTGATTCAGGGAATAAGTCTTGAAATATGAAGAAAATGAGATGTAAAATGGTAAAAATTAAAGAAAAACTGACAGAGAAAGAAACACTGTTCTCTATCTGCAGAATGAAAACCAGCTGGTTCTGGTTTCCACACACAAACGCAAAAAAGGAGAATTCACAAATCCTCACACTGGCCAGAGATTTTATCATCAATTGATATAGTTTAATCGCATAGACCAGGAGCCATTTCTGCTGCTAGCGCTAGGCTAACATATTTGTTTTGGTTATAATTACCCAGAATGCCCTGCGCTGTAGTCCACTTCCTGCTTTTAGAGCGGTCTCTGGTCACACATGCATTCAAACCGAACCAGTGTTCACTTCAACCAAACCCAGACCGAGGTTTGGAGGACCAGAGATCAGAGGTCGATTAGAGGTCACCAACCAAACCAGACTTTGACTAGGCAGACAGACTGGAGTCGGGTTGACTAAACAGGGCTGGTGGAAGTGAAGCATTCATTTGTTATTCTTAATTTTGATCAGATGAGCCAGTTTCTGTTTTATTTTAGTGGTTGTTTTTATTATTATTATTTCTTGTTCTAGTTTTGGTTAGATTTGTCTGTGTTTCCTCCTCCTCGCTCTGTTATACCTCTCTCTCTCTCTCCCTCAGCCTGCCTGCGGCTCGCTCTCTCTCCCCTCACAGCTGCAACCTGCCAGTAATCAATCTGACCAGAGCGGGTAAAAACGTTCTGCCAGTTTTTACCCGCCTCTCTTCCTCTCTCTCCTCGCCGTTCCTCCCATTATTTAAACCTTATTTATTAGTTTCTGTTCCTCGTGAATCTGCTCTGATCTGAACCATCTCATAATATCTCTGGCTCAGCCAGAGATCCAGCCGACCCACTTCCTGTCTCTAAGCAGAATCAACACTTTAATACTTCTTTCACATGAACAGAAATGTTCAGTATCAGCACAAAGAACCTGTTTTCGTTGCCGGAGTGACAACAGGTTCCCTGTGCTGGGTCTCTGTGACTCAGTCCTTTTGTTTGGGTCTTTGAGTTTGAGTCTGTGTGTGAGTTAGGGCTGAAACGATTCCTCGAATGATTCGAGTACCTCAATTATTAAAATTCCTTGAGAAAAATTTATCTGCCTCAAAGTTTCGTTAATTTATGTTTTATTATTTAGCACACCGTGTTCCGGCCGGGACATTATTTGTGTTGCGCGGAGCTCTGACTTCCGCCTCTGAGTTGTTGACGAAAGCTAAGTGTTAGCAGCATAACGTCCAATTTTCAAGTTCGAAAAGTGGATTTTATTGATTGGTGATAACGCCCGGGGTTTTGTTGTTTTCGGGGGACCAATAAGCATCTTTAAAATGACTGGCGCCATGCCTGGAGTACGGCAGCCTTTCTCCTCCAGGAGCTGCTGGTTCAGAGCGAACGGCAGGAAGAGCTGCAGGTATTAATACAGGTGAGCTGATGAACACGGCGGGCGACTGAGTAGCTGATGGTTACAGTGTAAGTGTAGCTTTACGGACGAACCGCACAATAAATTTCATATCATCCCGGTCTGAACAAACGGCTGGCGGAGCGTCGTGGCGGTTCATGGCTGTAGATGAGTTTCTGAGTGTGACGAACGAAGGTGCCGTAAAAATCCCATATTGCTCCCCCAGTTCTTACGTTCGCCCCCTGGTCTATTTCCTCCCCTCTACCCCATCTTATGTTCACTCACTCGCCTGCCCCCAAGCTCTCACTCCAGGCGACATTTCCTGTTTTCTCAAACCCAAAGCTTGTCAGGTTAAGGGGCAAGGTGAGAATTCATCTATTAAACTGACTGAACATGAATACATAAACTAAAAGCTGGAGCATAGACATTTTTTATAAGCGTATCTGTGAGCCTCTTTATTATTGAATTGAATATAATTTCAGATCTTTGTATAACTTTTCGTCAGGTTAATTTAGAAAGTGAGCTATTATTATTACAGGTTAATTTTCTAAACTACAGAAAAGTAAAGTAACTGTTAGAGATGCTCAAATATGAAAAACTGGACTGATATTGATATCCCACAGTAACAGCGGTGTTATTCTAGATTTATCAATGCTTTATTTTATATTTTTTTATCCGATTACTCAATTAATTAAAAATAATCGATAAGATTACTTGATTACTAAAATATTCATTTACAAAACCCTAGTCTGAGTCTTTTCGTTTGGGTCTTTCTGTTTGAGTCTTTGTGTTTGAGTCTTTGTGTTTGAGTCTTTCTGTTTGAGTCTTTGTGTTTGGGTCTTTGTGTTTGAGTCTTTCTGTTTGAGTCTTTGTGTTTGAGTCTTTCTGTTTGAGTCTTTGTGTTTGAGTCTTTCTGTTTGAGTCCTTTTGTTTGAGTCCTTTTGTTTGGGTCTTTTTGTTTGAGTCTTTGTGTTTGGGTCTTTCTGTTTGAGTCTTTGTGTTTGAGTCTTTGTGTTTGGGTCTTTGTGTTTGGGTCTTTGTGTTTGGGTCTTTGTGTTTGGGTCTTTGTGTTTGGGTCTTTGTGTTTGGGTCTTTGTGTTTGAGTCTTTGTGTTTGGGTCTTTGTGTTTGGGTCTTTGTGTTTGAGTCTTTGTGTTTGGGTCTTTGTGTTTGGGTCTTTGTGTTTGGGTCTTTGTGTTTGGGTCTTTGTGTTTGAGTCTTTGTGTTTGAGTCTTTGTGTTTGGGTCTTTGTGTTTGGGTCTTTGTGTTTGAGTCTTTGTGTTTGGGTCTTTGTGTTTGAGTCTTTGTGTTTGGGTCTTTGTGTTTGAGTCTTTGTGTTTGAGTCTTTGTGTTTGGGTCTTTGTGTTTGAGTCTTTGTGTTTGGGTCTTTGTGTTTGAGTCTTTGTGTTTGGGTCTTTGTGTTTGAGTCTTTGTGTTTGGGTCTTTGTGTTTGAGTCTTTGTGTTTGAGTCTTTGTGTTTGGGTCTTTGTGTTTGGGTCTTTGTGTTTGGGTCTTTGTGTTTGAGTCTTTGTGTTTGAGTCTTTGTGTTTGGGTCTTTGTGTTTGGGTCTTTGTGTTTGAGTCTTTGTGTTTGGGTCTTTGACTCATCTCAGGGCTCCAGGAAGACTCATGGAAGTTTCAACGTTTCCTCGTCAGAACTCGGAGTGTTACATCATCTCTCCCACTTCCTCCATCCAGCTACAGCTTCATCACTTTCTCTCCCATTGTCTGGCTCTCGCTCGGCCCCCCTGGGGGATGTAACAGTATTTAATATTGTCCCATAAAGAGAGTAATAAATATTGACTGCTGGCTGGTTCATATTCTTCAGGTTTCAAGACACTCCGCTGGAGGGTGAACCCAAAGTCATGCTGCAGGTGCAGACTGCTGTACGCCATTCAGAACCTTTCGCTGTCAACCGTTTGGACCAAAAGCCGGTCTTCAGGTCAGAACTACTACAGCATAAGAAGAACATCAGTTTAATATGAACATAGTATTTCCTGTTATGACGTCATACTCTGAGGCAACACTCACAGGATTTCAGATGAAACAGGAGCGGGACAGTAACCACGTTCTGAGCCTGAAACTGGTTTTATGCTGGAATGTGAACTGGGGATAAACACTGGAAGCTTTTCCTCTAACCTTCATTTGTTCTGGGAAAACTTTTATCCCATCAGATCTGCATCCTGGCAACTTCACGAACGTATAGCTCCACGCATTTCAAACTGGAAGCTTCCCATCAGAACCACTGCTTGGCTACGGATCCACTCCACTTGAATGATGCCGATGGCTGCCAACAAACTGCAGGGATATATATTACCCAGAGCTGGCACTGAGCTGCAAACAGCATGACTGTGGTATTGAGCTGTCAAGCAGCGATTCTCCTTTTCTTTTTATGCAAAACGTTCTGAACTAGAAGTATTTTTCCCCTGGCAAACAGAACAGTGATTCAGGATGGAACGCAAAAATGATCAGCTGCTTTCTGTTTTTAGATTTCTGCGTCATAACATCCCTGTTAATTCATAGCCTACATGTTCTAAACAACAGAAATTATATGTGTTCTTGGTCTTTACAACCTTTTTCAGGTTGTTAAGGAGAATATATATTTTCTCTAAAATCTGCAGTAATTATTGCCAATGCTAGCACAGCTAACCAAAAAGTTAGCTTCACTAACCAATAATTGACTACAAAAAATATTAGCTATGCTAATGATAATCTGCTAAACACTTAAAATAAATTAGCAGAAGCTAACACTAAGCGGCTAAGCACATTAAAAGATTAGTGGAAACTTATGCTAAACATCTAAGTACATAAAAAAAATCAGTGGAAGCTAACACTAAACTGTCAATCACATTAAAAAAATTAGCAGTTGCTAACAGTAAACTGCTAACCCTGTTAAAAATGAGCAGAATATACAGTAAACCACTGAGAACATAAAAAATTAGCAGAAGCTAATGCTAATCATTAAGATGACTGTCTTTCATCTCCTTTGTGGTCTCAGTTTCTGATTCTGCTACATTTTGTCACTTTAAAGAAGGATGACCAATGTTGAAAATGATCCAAGTCATGAAAATGTGAAACATTTTATGGTAATAATTGGTTAAAAAGGCTCTACCACGGCAGCCATCTTGAAAATGGCCAACATCCTGAAATTTAAGTGGCTGATGGGGAAATATGGAAACAATCCAACCTGAGAGGTTAGTATGCTAATGTTTATGCTTGTATCCACACTGGAAAGACTTTTACAGTAATGTGCTGCTCTATTTAGCTAGCTGATGTGAGCGAATCTTCATCAGCGCAGACAGAGCTTCTGTAGTAATCATTGGGTTATAAGGCACTCAGCTTTGGGATACACCGCTGGTTTCTCCAGCAGTGTGTGTGTGTGTGTGTGTTAGGGATGCGGCTGCTGAAGCATCCATGCAGCATGTCTTGCTACCAGACCAGACATGCAGCAAAGCGGCCATGTTGGACTGGTGGTCATAATGTTTTGCTCTCTGTTGGAAACACTGTGGCCATTTTGTTCTGATCCTCCTAAGAGCTCTCCGGCTCGCTAACAGAATAACCATTTTTTTTTTTAATAAATGGGAAATGTTGCTGCAAAGCCATCCCCTCCCCCTCCCCCCATTAGAGCAGGGTGACCTTTAGATTTGACCTCCATGTTGCGGTGATGCATTAATGGAGGAAACACTGAATGGCCTCAGTTTCTCATCTCTCTCCTTCGTGTCTTTGCTGCTCTTCATCGCTCCTTTGCCTCGGTGCCGTTGCTCTGGCGCCCTGCACCCCCCCGCCCCATCACCACAACCCCCTCCCCTGTTCCCAGTGATTTAATTAAGTGGGAGCTGTATGAATAAAAATATTGCCCCCTATATTGATCATGGTGGATGGAGGCTTGACAGCCTGGCTGGTTGCAGTGGGACAGCACTTCTAGCTAAATGTAGCTAAGCGTGTGTGTACGTGTGTGTGTGTGCGTGTACTTGTTTAGTTAACCTATTTGAGACTGTGTTTGGCAGATATACAAACATTCTGAGGACCAATGAGAACCAAAACCAGGTTTTAAGATTTAAATTAGGTTTGGTTAACGATACCAACCAAACCTAATTTAAATAGGAATGTTGAATTTTATTGTTTCCATCTGGATATTTATCCACAGCCAAGCGGTAGAATTATTCTGTTAACAAAATGAAACCTGATCATTTACATCATCTTTGTGCAATTTACCTGCAGGGGAAAAAATAAAGCGATCTTTCTATCTATCTACTTCATGCAACATGAATAGCTGTCGTCATGGCAACCGACTGACAACAGCTCCAATTGCCAAGAGCAGAGATTACATTTAAGTGTACATCAACTTAAAAAAAACCCATTTCCTACATAAAGAGCAGAACATTCAATCTGTTACAGTCTCATGTTTTCAGGCCTGATGTTTGCTTTGTCATTATTAATAATCATTAAAAAATAGATATAACTTGATTAGCTAATTTAAATATCTGCTCTAGTAATGATCAATCAGAGAGTTGGTGTGTGTGTCACCTTAATTTACTGCCAACTGAACCAAAACATACCAAATTCTGCAGCTCACCTACATGTTAAGATGCTCAAAGTAAAGCTAGCATAACTGACCTACTTTTCTCTTTCTCAATATTTTTTAAACTAAAACTTTTTCTTATGGAATGTAAAACCTTTGGATCTTGGTTAGTTATATTATTGATAATTAGTAGCAAAGCACAGAGTTTTTCTCTCTTTTACATATCCGGCGTACATTTAAGATTTAGCATTATAATGACAATTTAGTTAAAACGAATGCTAGTCAATGTGTCTATGCTAGTAATGGTTAAGGCTAGCAGAAAGTGTTGAAAATGTTTGGGTTAGTCCCTAATATAGTCAGTAAAATGAATGGAAGTCCATGTAAAGTCGTAATATGGATAGAAATATCCATATGTGTGTGTGTGTGTGTTAGATTATTTGTTATGTTTGCAGAGAACAAGTCATTTGGGAGCTGGAGCATCAAACTCAAACTAAGCTTCTAAAAAAGCTCTCCTGGGGCTTCCTCACTCATTTCTCAGAGACATACACAGACACCTCACCTGACACACACACACACACACACACATCTCACCGGAAACACACACCTCAGAGGACACACACACACCTCGGTGGACACACACACACCTCGGTGGACACACACACCTTAGAGGACACACACACATCTCACCTGACACACACACCTCAGGGGACATGCGCGGCGTTGGGCTCCAGCCCTGCATCAGCATTATAAATGGACAGTGTGTGCGTTTTTGGGAGCGCGTTGTTCGGCCCTCCAGCCTATCACTCTTCAGGAGCCTGTAAGTATCTATTATGTTTGGTCGATACTGTAATTAAATTGGACAGCTTAATGCAATTCTCTGTGATCCATGGGCCTTTATGGATATAAAAGCTTTTCTGGCCCTCTGCCTGAAACACATCCAGCAAATTCAGATGAGTTACTCTCATCAGGAGGAAGGGAAGGAATAGTTGTAGAGGTTAAGTCGCCCTGCTGGTCATTTGTTATTGTCTAATTCATTTTAAAGCCACAGAGGCCATTTTGGTTTAATGTGTTTTCACATCTGAATCGCCATCCACCGGACTAAGCACTACTGGACTCGCTCTGATACCGGAGCCTCTTAGGGACATTTATGGAGCCAATAAAACCTGG
The DNA here is from genome assembly GCF_001444195.1 of Xiphophorus couchianus. Taxonomy (NCBI): domain Eukaryota; kingdom Metazoa; phylum Chordata; class Actinopteri; order Cyprinodontiformes; family Poeciliidae; genus Xiphophorus; species Xiphophorus couchianus. The sequence continues at coordinate 615,213 of NC_040250.1, forward strand.
AGGAGTGCAAGATGAAGAAAGGACGTTAAGTTCAACATAAGGAGGAGAGATGAATGGAGGGAGGAATCTGGATTAAAAGGAGGTGAAAAATAGATGAAGGGAAGGGTGAATAAATAAAAGGCAGATAAGAGCAGACTGCTGGAAAAGGAAAGAGAGATCGACTGAACCGGTCGATGTTCAGTTGTAAATATTATAAATGTATTTCTTATTATTTTTCTGATTTCTAAACTGTGGATTTGAAGAATCTGAAAAATAAATATAATTTTTCAGTATTTGAGTCGGTTCAGAGGAAACGGTTCAGTTCTGGCTTCTGATTGGCGGATTTCTCTGATCAATTGATCAATACAGATGCTTTCAGTTTTACATTTATGTATTAAAATAAAGAGAATAAAGAGTGGAAAAAACAGATTCAGCATAAAATAAAACCTCTACGCTATCAATCATCATTTTCAAAAGCTCCTGATTGTTTCTTTATTCTTATACTTCTTTATTTCTTTATACTTGAAGTGTCTTTCAGCTGAACTGAAACTGGTTCAGTTTTTGGATTTCTGCTGAAGTCAAAAAATATTAGCTTAAAACTAGACCATGGATTTTATTCTGGTCATTTTAATACACAAGTGTCTAGAATAAATGTAGCATTTATTATTTCTAATAATTTCAGAAGACTAATTATAGATTATTAAAATAAAAAGCAAATTCTGCCAATTACAGCACTACAAAATGGTGACAGTAAAAGTTCGGAGGAACCAGTTGGTTGTCCAACAAAAACCGAATTAATATATTAAAAAGTTTATTCTGTTGAGAATTAATAAGAAATATATACAAAATCACAATATTCTGTGAATTCAAAGTATACTTAGTATATTTTATAAAAATAAACCAAAGTATTAAAAAACTAAAAACTATAATAAAAAACAAACTAAACAATATTTAACTAACAGTAACTACGGTAATAAAAAAGAGCAAACACTCTAAAAACTAATTAAAACTGAATTAAACATAAACTCAACTAAATAACAGAACCTATCAGAACCGAGTTCATTTGGTGACTAACTGGAACTGGAAACATTTAAAGTTCAGAACAGAACCGGGCCGACGGGCAGAACCACCGAGGAACAACGAACAGAAAGCCGGCAGCAAACGGAGAGAAAACAGGTGAAAGAAAAGAAACAATTCAGTCAGAGGAGAGAGAAGCAAAGCATTCTGGGAAGAGACGGAGGAGCTGAGTGAAGCATTTCGTCTTCTTGAGGATGAAATTAGCAGATTGGACTGCAGGAGCGGTGTGTGTGTGTGAGAGCAGTGTGTGTGAGCGGTGTGTGTGTGTGAGAGCAGTGTGTGTGTGTGAGAGCAGTGTGTGTGAGCGGTGTGTGTGTGTGTGAGCAGTATGTGTGAGCGGGGTGTGTGTGTGTGTGTGAGCAGAGGCGGTACTGAACCCAGAGGTGACCCTACGACCCTCCATGCCCGGTTCTGTTCTGCTGATGATTTCTGATGCGTCTCATGGCTGGTCGGCGTCGTCACGGTTACCATGCGGGCATTTTGGTAAAGCCAGAGCAGTTCCTGAGCGGTGCTGATGTTACGGAGTGAGAATATCGTCATCTCAGGCTGCATAAATAAGGTGGCGCCGACGTCAGTCATGTGACCACTGTTACTGTTTGTCTCGGAAGTGGAGGAAAGATGGCCGCCATCAGAGAGCTGCTGGTTTTTACGACACGCTTTTGTTTTTTTGTTGTTGTTTTTTATTGTTTTGGTGTTTTTTTACAGCATCTCTCCCTCCCCAACATGGAGACATGATGCCCTTTAACCTCCACACACCGGCTGTGGAAACTGTGTGTAAAATTATTAATGGAAACGGTGAAGTTAACACAGTTAAAGTTAATGCTGAATGAACAATAATGTGTTTAAAAAGAAGCCTCCATGTTTTTTTCTGCTGTTCCTGTGAACAAAGACAAGAAGGTTCTGGAGGTTCTGTCCAGTCCGATCCGCTGAAATAAACCGACTGTGATGCAAACAGCCGACTGTTGCTTCAGCAGCAGCTGCTAGCTGCTAGCCGCAGGGTCTCTCTGCTGGAGAGTGTGTGTGTGTGTCTAATCTCTTTAGTGCGGCCGTGATGTAGTTAGCAGCAGGAAGTGGCTAATGTTAGAGCTAACTAAGCATGTGTGTGTGTGTCTGCATGAATGCCTTCATCTGTTTACATATCGCTGTGAGGACCGGCAGTCTGCACTGGTTACTGCATTAAGCTGTTTGCAGCTGTATGATGTTCTACCTGTGTATGTGTGTGTGTGTGTGTGTGTGTGTGTGTGTGTGTGTGTGTGTGTGCGTGTGTGTGTGTGTGTGTCCATTAGGGTCCAGATTGGATTGAGTGGCTCCTGGTTCTGCTCCAGCAGAGGGAACAGGTGCAGGAAATTGATTTTAGTCTCTTTAACATCTCAATTTCAGGATTAAAAAACAGAAGAAGAAGAACAGAAATCAGCTGGATTAACCCATGAGAATCAGACGTGGTGATAGAGATTATATTTAATAACCCTCTATGGCATGAATTTTTATTTTATGAGGAAAAAAATATTTCACCCTAGTTTTGGGAGTTTGAGGGGGTCTTTATAATATATCAATCAGAAAATGTGCTCCACCCTGCCACCCCCACCAGATTTTGGTTTGTTGTCTCAGGGCAACAACATGCTATGAGGGTACTAAAACGCCAAGGTTTTCTTTAAGTGGAATGATTAACAAACAAGCAATAAACACATTAGAAGAAGTTTAATTTCAACAACAACAATTTCAACAAGTTTCCTTTCAACAAACAGCCACAAATGGTTTATCAATTAGTGCATTAGAGATTAGCTGCAGTGTGTGTTTATGTTTCCAAATACATGTTCCTGTGGGGTACTGAATAGCTCCGTGTTTCTCTTTTTTACAAAGTACAGTTTGTATTATTCTGTATGGAACCTCATGAAGCAGTTGCTGGTGGATGTGAAACAAAGGTGGGCGTCACATTTTTGGCACTTGGCTTTAGGTGTACCTTTGCATCTTGGTACCTTGCATCTCCCTTTCTTTTCATCCATGACCATCCAGTGGGCTGTGGCATCCAGACGCACATCAGGGACCGGGATAGGTGTAGTAGGTCCTCTTCTCCTCTTCTCTTCGTACTCCCCAGCAATTGTGGAACTGGGACGACCTCTCTTACGCTCCAGATTCTTTCCACTTTTGCACAAGCTTTCTGCAATATATGACTTGAATGTATAAAGCCTCATCTGTTCCTCTTTTCTCATCCCAGTGCTGCTGCAGTCTCTCTTGTAGAGCAGCCAGGCAGTCACGATGGTCATGTCGATAAAGTGGAACATCAGCCGATGGTACCACTTTTTCGACCTGATTTTGTTGCGGTACAGTGCAATGAGGGAGTCCAGCAGATCCACTCCACCCATATTCTTATTGTACTCTCTCACCACAGCAGGACAGGGAATTTTGATGATTTTTTTTTGCTTGCCATCCCACCTATCAACGTCGGTGACTGGGTGCGCTCCAATGTAATTGCTGAGAAGACTGACTGAACGGTTATCATACCATTTCACAGCATGCAAGGTGGTTTCTCCAACCATGGCGATCTTCTGTTCAAAAGATCCACGCCCAGTTCTCTTCAACTCAACATCACACATCAAGTTGACACCTGGTAGTCTGTTGCTACGAACAGTACCAGTACAGTGAATTCCCTGGTGAGCAAGTGTGAGAATGAGAGGGACACTCGTGAACCAGTTGTCAAAGAACACCTTGTAGTTCTGCTGTCTGGGTATTGGCTGGGCCAGGCGGAGGACAACATTGCCACTTGCTCCTACATCTGGCAGCTCAGGTGGTTGCACAACTCTCCCCGTGTAAATCTCAAAATTGTGCGGGACACCATCAGAGCCAGCCAAGATGAATATCTTGTAGCCCCATTTCTTTGGCTTAGCTGGCAGGTATTGCTTGAGTCTATTTCTTCCCTTGAAAGGGACCATCTGCTCCTCCACAGCCAACTTCTCACTCATTGGTATTGTCTGCAGCTTTGAGGTAAGATGAGTGACCAGTGGTCGGATTTTGTGGAGTGGATCAATATTTTCTCGTTGTCTCACTTCATTGTTGTTGAAGTGCAGGGATTTTTTAATGAACTCCCATCTGTTTAGTGCCATGGTGTCAGCTACCTGGGACACTCGGGTGGCTTTGTTCCAAAACATGCGGGTGCCTGGTAATCCAAACAATGACATGTATACTGCTGTACCCATAAATTGTTCCAGTTCTTTTTTAGTGAGGTTAAGGGGCTTGTTGGTGTCACACTGAATGGCATATAAATTTGACTGCTCTAGAACTACTTCCAGAATGTCTTCAGAAAAAAACATCTTGAAGTATTTGTAGGGGGAATTGATATGATCTGATTTTGGAAGACTGGCCTGCCATTCTGGGTAATCAGTGATATTGGCACTGTGGGGTGTTCTCCAACGAGGTAAGCGTGGAACAGCTTCCTGTGATACTTCATCCTCTTCATTTTCCTCTTCATCCACAGACTCATTGTCATCAGGCAGGTCATCTGTTTTCAAAAGAAACCAGTAAGCATAAAATTAGAATAGGTTATATATACCTCTCTTCACTCACTTATGTACAAACGCACATACATGCTCATTCCATACAGTATGTTACTCTATTGACTGAACCCTGATCTCCTAACTCTCCCTCAAACCTGATTTTGGAGTCCACTCTTCCTCACTGTCACTCTCCTCAAGCTCACTGTCCTCACTGTCAGAAGGAATGAGCCTAACCGCTTGATCATGCTTCTTACGCCCATAAAATCTTTGTGCATCCATTTCCTATGAGTAATAGTAGATAGTACAGAAAAAAATTGATTATGTTGATAACTACATATCCCTACACATCTCCATCCATGAGCATGTTATAGTTCACACAAAAGTGGACTAACTGCACAATGTTGCCCTGAGGCAACGAATGAAAAACTGCCATTTTAGTATATAAATGAAGACAAAAGGTGTCTTTACTCAATCAAATATGCTTTTTCACTTATTCATGCACATCACAGATATTATTTATACAAAATTATTTAAATTTAAACATGTAAAAAAGTGAAATTTATCTTACCTTCTGCTAGCGGTGTGTCCAAGTCAGCTGCGGTCCAAAAAAAGGATTGTTTCACCCCAAGACAAAGGTCAAAGCCACGCCCAGCTCAAATTTCATTGGTCACAGACATATCATCAGATTTTTTATGTGATGTTTTACTTAAAAAAACTTTAAAGGGGCGGTGTGTGGGCCAAAATAGTGGTTTGTTGCCTGAGGGCAACACAATGCCATAGAGGGCATTGCCATAGAGGGCAAAACTATAATATATTCTACATAATATTTGGTTTAAAAAAAGCAGGAAATGGATACTATAAATGAATGATTTCCTTAATTATTTTATTAGCTTTTAATAGTGTAAATTCATGATTGTAGAAGTGCTTCATTAATAAATTTAAATGCTTTCCGTCTTTTGTATTTAAAGTAAAACCTTTTTTATATTTAACCCAAACAGAGACGATAACACCCAAACACGTCTTTGTTTATTTTTTAGAACAGAATCCATTTTTCAGATAAATATTGATTTTACTTGTTTTTTTAAATAGAAAAATTTTAATGATTGTAAAACTTGAGACATTTTTTTCCTGTTATTTACATCCTGTTTCAAAAAATGCATTTCAGGGGGCATGCCGTGGTGGCGTAGCGGTTAGCGCTATGTTTGGAGGCCTTGAGTCCTCGTCGCGGGTTCGACTCCTGGACCCAACAATATTTGCTGCATGTCTTCCCCGTTTCCTGTCAGCCTGCTGTCATATAAGGGACACTAGAGCCACAAAATACCCCCTGGAGGGGTAAAAAAAAAGTATTTCAGAAGCTGTTAATTGTTTTTGAGTTGTTTTTATCAGCATTATGTTAAAAAAAAAAATCGCATCAAACTAATGACAAAATTTTCAAATTATTTCTGGTTTTTTATTTATTACAGATAAAAATGACTTAGGATTCAGAAACATTTGGGTAGATTGTACAGAATCTCTGTAAGTCAATGAAATAAAAAATAAAATAACAGATCTTATGCTGAATGTTTAAATAAAGTTAATTTATCTAAAAAAATAAATAAAAAGAGTAGAGATAAGAATTATACGTTATTATTATGAAGACTGATGTATTTCTGAATAATTCAGATTATGGCTTTTTAACAAAGAATTATAATAAAAAATACGGACTGAATAAAAAAATATTTTTATGGTTATTTTTTTAAATCTTTCATTATTTGATTATCCTGTATTATTATGTTTTTGTTATAATTTTTCTTCAATATTAATACAATATGTTATTGTTGTTGTAGGTAAAATTGATAGCATTAATATCATTTATTTAAATCTAACTATTAAATGTTGGCATTGTTATTGAATTCATTTATTTATTATTATTTATCATATTTATAATTATAATTATATTATGTTTAGAAAAATAAATCAACAATCTCATAAAATAACTGACAAAAGCAGATATAAACAAATGTAATAACAGAATGTATTCAATATTAAATGATGTAAAAACTTGATAATGATTCTAAAATTTATTATATACATTTATGATGAAATCTCAAAGAAACTAATAATTCATTAGGAAAATGTTCAATCAAAGGTAACAACAGAAACCACCGCCGGGCTGCCAACACGGCATGGTGTGTGTGTGGATCAAGACTGGGGTGTGTGTGTGTGGATCAGGACTGGGGTGTGTGTGTGTGTGGATCAGGACTGGGGTGTGTGTGTGTGTGGATCAGGACTGGGGTGTGTGTGTGTGTGGATCAGGACTGAAGTGTGTGTGTGTGTGTGTGTGTGGATCAGGACTGGGGTGTGTGTGTGTGTGGATCAGGACTGGGGTGTGTGTGTGTGTGGATCAGGACTGGGGTGTGTGTGTGTGTGTGTGTGGATCAGGACTGGGGTGTGTGTGTGTGTGTGTGGATCAGGACTGGGGTGTGTGTGTGTGTGGATCAGGACTGAAGTGTGTGTGTGTGTGTGTGTGTGTGTGGATCAGGACTGAAGTGTGTGTGTGTGTGTGGATCAGGACTGAAGTGTGTGTTAGGGGGAGCAGCAAAGCAGAAACAAAGGATGATTTAGGGTTAATGAGAGCCAATAAAGACACGGTGGCAGCGTTATGGGACTGAAACTAATCTGCTAATGGAGGGGGGGTTAAAGTGTGTGGAGGGGTGAAGGTAGGGGACATCGTAGGAGTCAGGTGGACAAAGAGTAAGAACCAGGATGTGAAGAAAAGGAAAACAGAAGCAGACGCCCTGATGAGAGGAAGCAGAGGTCAATTGACTGTCAGGATGTTTTCCTCCTGATGGTCCGGTCGACCCGGTTCTACTGGAACCAGAACTTCACCATCTGCTCCACCTCCAGCTGCTGTGGTTCTGAGTCAAACCAACCTGTTCCCCTCCTGGCCTGTGGGGGCGCTGCACCAAGAACCACTGAAGGAAACGTGAAAACCTCTGAAGACACTGAGAGCAACTTCCTTCTTCACCGGATGGAAACAAGATGGAGGCGTCAGAGTTTAGTGTTGGAGGATTTCTCTTTAGTCTTTGGCTAAAGACCAGGAGCCATTTCTGCTGCTAGCACTAGGCTAGCATGTTAGCTTTGGCTGTATTTACCCAGAATGCCCTGTGCTGTAGTCCACTTCCTGCTTTTAGAGCGGTCTCTGGTCACACATGCATTCAAACCGAACCAGAGTTCACTTCACCAACTGAACCAGACTTTGACTAGGCAGACAGACTGGAGTTGGGTTGACTGAACAGGGCTGATGAGGTGAAGCATCCTTCGCTATTCTTAATTTTGATCAGATGAGCCAGTTTCTATTTTATTTTAGTGGTTATTTTTATTATTATTATTTCTTGTTCTAGTTTTGGTTAGATTTGTCTGTGTTTCCTCCTCCTCCTCGCTCTGTTATACCTCTCTCTCTCTCTCCCTCAGCCTGCCTGCAGCTCGCTCTCTCTCCCCTCACAGCTGCAACCTGCCAGTAATCAGTCTGACTCTGTTCTTCGCCAAACGCTCTGCCAGTTTTTGCCCGCCTCTCTTCCTCCTTCCTTGTCGTTGTTTAAACCTCCTGTAGCGGTTCTGCTATAAAACGTTAACGTCTGATTTTCTACCAGGACCAGAACAGAAGCAGGTTTCTGGTGGTTGTGGGTCTCCAGCAGGAATAAAAATGGTTTTCTTGCAGCTTTCTGTTACATTTGACTCCAAACATCTGAAACCTCTGAAGAGTAAAGCAGCCGATCTGAACAGCGCTGGTTCTGACCACCAGATTCTGTTTTAACTGAGTCCTGGTTCTGTGGTTACTCCAGTATAAAACAAAACCAGAACCTCATGATCTGCCCGGCCTCATGGCAGCTCTGTCATCCTGATGGCGAACAGAACCCTCAAACTACGGTACCCATGGCAACACACGGGAACAGACCAGAACGGACCGGAACCGGCCCGGTGGATGGAGATCAGAGTTTGGTGGCGTTATCATGATGGATGAACTAACAAACTAACATCATTCCTGTGTTTCTGTCTGAAGCTTCGATTCAATCAATCAATCAATCAATCACATGATAAATTAAAACAAACTCAATATTTTCCATTTGCATGATTTATTGTTTTTCTCTTTCTACCATAAACTTAATGATAAAAGTTTTCAGTGATAATTAAAGAATTATCATTTTTTAAAGGATAATTTTGTTTACAGATAATTCAGAATTAATTTTATTTGTTGGTTCTGTTGTTTTTTCTTTTCTTTGGATATTAAAAATATTTTCCAGCTCCAGTATTAAATATTTATTAGACTTTAAAGTTTGACTGAGAATATTCCTGCATTATTATTATGACATTACTACTAAACAACTGTCTCCAAACAGCAATATTATCGATTATCACAATACGTTCTGGGATAGTTTATCGTCATGTTTCCTTATGTAGCTTAAAGCTAACTTTATGATTCCCAGATTCAAACTGGAGAAACTCAAACTTTGATTCATTCATTAATATTAATGGAATTATTATTACAAATAATTAATTAGAATTATATAAGTTAAATATTGATGTGTGTGTGGCGCTCAGGAAGGTGTGTGTGTCTGTAGGTGTGTGTTTCTCATTTCCTCCCAGCAGAGATTAGAGGCAGAAGAAGAGCAGCAGGAGACACTCACTCCGTTCATCCCTCCGCCTCTCCGTTCATCCCTCCGCCTCTCGGTTCATCCCTCCGCCTCTCCGTTCATCCCTCCGCCTCTCGGTTCATCCCTCCGCCTCTCCGTTCATCCCTCCGCCTCTCGGTTCATCCCTCCGCCTCTCGGTTCATCCCTCCGCCTCTCGGTTCATCCCTCCGCCTCTCCGTTCATCCCTCCGCCTCTCGGTTCATCCCTCCGCCTCTCGGTTCATCCCTCCGCCTCTCCGTTCATCCCTCCGCCTCTCGGTTCATCCCTCCGCCTCTCCGTTCATCCCTCCGCCTCTCCGTTCATCCCTCCGCCTCTCCGTTCATCCCTCCTCCATCATCTCTCTCTCCAGAAAATAATCCCTCTCTCTCAACCTATAGAGGGCAGCACTGAGACGGTTTAGGCGAAATATTACCGATTATTCAAATAACTCATTGAATTATCAGATTAAAATTGGCATTTAGAGATTTAGATTTAAAGTCAAGCTTATTTTTTGCAATATTAGATGTACACTAAAAGATCCAAATACATAAGTCATTCCTTTTTTGATAAACAAAATGAAGATATTGTC
>NC_040250.1:630000-642500 GCF_001444195.1 Xiphophorus couchianus
AAAAATTAATCTATCATAATGTTCTATCATAAAATTAGATTATTTAAATAGTTACTATAAAAAACTAATTTATTGAAATGTTATTTGCCATGCTAATGTTAGCCTAGCATGTGCGAAACGGAAAAGTTTCTGAGAAGAAAAAGACTTTATGAAGCGTCCAGCAGCCCTGCTGATGGGGAAACTTCTGCAAAAACTAAAAAAATATTAAAAATAAAACTCCTGAGTGACTGGAGTTGGAAGATATGAGGATAAATTTATCCTAAATGAGACGAATAATTACAGAATACTGACCAAAGTGAGAAAAAACAGTACCAGTAAATATGTTTCTTTACATATTTAGTAGCATCATTTAGATCAGCGGTCCCCAACCTTTTTAGTCGCTCGGACCGGACCGGGGGGACGAGGGTTCACAGTACTCCGATGTTGCTTTGTTACTCATTCTGCTGCAAGTTGGCTCAATTTTGGCGCGCAAGACGTAACCGGTAAAATCCGGTTTAGGATTTTCAAAATAAAAGATCCGGAAGTAGTTCATTATTTCTTTTGCGGCCCGGTAACAATTGGTCCACGGACCGGTACCGGTCCGCGGCCCGGTGATTGGGGACCACTGGTTTAGAAGCTGTTGCTGGTTTAGATCGTAGCAGATTCATAGATTTGTATGGCCTAGTCAAAGTCCAGACCTGAGTGCAACTGAGAATCTGTGATTTTTTCCATTAAATCTCCAGATTTTAATCAGTGAAAGTCGGGTGAATTTGTCTGAAAGCCGCTGCGTACTGAAGAAGGTTTCCAGATTGTTGTGCTGCCCCCCCCTCAGGTCAGCGGCGGCCATTAATCATGGCGACATTTATCAGCAGAACCAACCGCCGGCGGCTAACGCTAACTTCCACCCAGGCAGGGAAACAGGAAGTAGAGAAATGTGTTATTTTCTAACAAAATAAATGAGCAATAAGAGTGAAACTTCTCCAGATGTTTTAACACACCAACACCAACACACATGCCAACACACACGCCAACACACCCCAACACACACACGCTGCATTCCTCTGCATCTGTTTCCACTCCTCCACGTCTCCTCCAGTATTTTCCTCCTGAATTGATCAAAGTTTTAATCGTTTTTTACAAAGATATGAAAAACATTCTCGTTTAATTTCCTTTTGACTAAATTAAAATGTAAAACTCACATCATCAAAGGTCATTTTAATAAACGAGAGAAACTTTGAGCTCTTTGGAGCAATATTAAACTGTTCCTGAGGAACGATGACCTCTGACCCCCAGGGAGACTCCCACATCCTCCAGCAGGGGCGGCGCTGAGCTCTGCTTCAAACGTTTACCAGGAACAGAAATGAGAATAAAATACCAATTAACCGCATGATGGGTGTAAATAATTAATAAGGATAAAGCAGACAGGTTTTATGTGGAAATAATTCACAAAGTTCAGCTTCGACCTCATCAGGATTTAATTTAATTTAAGGGCATCAGAGTCGGAGGGCTGAATGTAAAAACAGATCAGATGTTGAAAACTTTGCAGCCTTTTCACTTCATTTCTCCACTGGTTTGTTTTACAGCTACTCAGTAGTTTGGGTCAGGGTTTCTCAAAGAGTGGGTTGTGGGCCCCTGGAGGGCCACAAGGAGGGGCTAAAGGCGCATAGCAAACAAGAAACAAGAAAAAAGTGAAGGAATTGTGAATAAAACTGGGAGCCATCCTGCAACCTACAAGCAGAAAGAGATATTATGGGATGTCTTAGATCTGTGTTCTCAAAGTGGGGGCAAGAGCCTCCAGAGGGCGCTAGAGGGCCACTAGAGAGCCTCCAGAGGGCGCTAGAGGGCTCTAGATCAGTGGTCCCCAACCACCGGGCCGCAGTCCGGTACCGGGCCGTGCAAGAAATAATGAACTACTTCCGGATCTTTTATTTTGAAAATCCTAAACCGGATTTTACCGGTTACTCTTGCGCATCAAAATTGAGCCAACTTGCAGCAGAATGAGTAACAAAACAACATCAGAGTACAGTGAACCCTCGCTATTTCGCCGTTCACCTTTCTCAGTCTCGCTGCTTCACAGATTTACATCGTGCATTGTGTTCTGCATTCTGATTGGCTAAACAGTCTCTCCGCTTCTTCTCTACCTGTGTGTCAACAACGTTGCAGTTTAATATGTACATGTACGCAAAACAGCTTGCCATATTTAACATAATCGATGGTGGCATGTAGATTTATAAGAATTTTTTTGCCCAGAAGAAAAAAGAGCGACAACAACTGATAACTATGTTCTTCTCTCGATAAAACACACCTGCACCGCGGGCTTTAGAAGAAAAAACCGCTACAGAGCGCAGTCAGGCTGCAGCGGCTCAGTCAGAAGAGCAGTGATACACATGAGTCACTATTTGTCCTACTGTAACTTTGTTTTGTTTTTCATAATCATTTTTTATTTTCTCCCGTTCTAATCCAATAACTCGGGTCACGGTGGGGCGGCGCTGATCTCCGCAATTCGGGCAGGGAATCCGCTTTCAGTTCATATTAAAATTATTATTTTACAGTACAGTAGTTATTTGTAAAAAAAAAACAAAAAAAAAAGTTTATACAGTACTTTTTATTTGTTAAACAAATGTCTGGGCCTGTAAAAAGGTTTTGTTCTTTGGTTTCAATGTATTATGGAGTATTTCATTGTATAATAATTGTAAAAAATAAAGGTTCCTACTTCGCGGATTTCGCCTATCGCAGTTCTTTTTGGAACGTAACGCCGCGAAAAACGAGGGGGTTAGGCCCCCCCCCCCACACACACACACCCACAGCAAAATTGCGAAGGGCTGACCGGTCCACGCAACTAAAAAGGTCGGGGACCGCTGCTCTAGAGGGCCACTAGGGGGCCTCCAGAGGGCGCTAGAAAGGCCTCAGAAAGTAGGAGAAAAAAATGATAGAAAATAAGAACAACCTATAAATCTCTCAATTTTTATCCTATAATGTAATCTTGTATCATTATTCAAAAATTATTTATTGAAATGTTACTTGCCATGCTAACGCTAACCTAGCAAGGGCGAAGACAAAAAAACCCCAATGGAACCATCCAGGAGGAAACTGCTGCAAAAAACCCCTAAAAACTCCTGACCAACTAGAATCAGACAACATGAGGGAAAATTTATGCTGAGTGGATAAAATAATGACTGAGAAGAGGATGAAACTGAGCAAAACATTCTAAAAGTTGGTATTTCTTTACATATTTAGTAGCATCATCTGTGGGGTTGCAAAGGAGAAGAAAGTCTGTCAAGAATATTTACCTAAAGGAAATGTCTACTAAAGCTTATAATTCCAAAATTATGGAGAAAATGATTTCACTTATCAGTAAAAACACACATAATAAGAAGCAACGTGGGAAAGAGAACAAAAGAGGAGGAACAGGCAACCGTATGGAAATACCAGTCGGCATATAATGAATCATTACGGCAAAAAGTTAAGAGTTAGAAATAAAAGCTGCTGCAGAGATAAAAGGTAAAAACATGGAGGAGTTTCCACAGAAAGGTGTCTCCTCTGTCCTCATGTCCAGCCTGGCCGCAACAGCAGGTTAGCTTAGTTCATTAGCCATTAGCGGTTTCGCTAACGGAGGACGGATGAATGGGATGCCTGTGCTACGCCTGACAGGAACAGGAAGCTCCTGACAGGTGGAGGTAAGCTTTAGGGCTGACGGGCGGTTTGGTGGACAACCACAGTGTGTGTGTGTGTGTATGGACTCGGGAGGATAATCCTGAGTCGGACCACTCACTGCGCGGCGCGTGGACGGACGAGGCGCGAGCCAAGTCACACAGACAGACCGCCGGGTCCAACTGGTATTCCAGACTTCCCTTCTCCCCTCTCGACTGTCACACACATGATTAACCGTGGGCGTGTGTGTGGGCGCGTGTGTGTAGGCATGTGTGTGTGTGTGTGTGTCCATCTCCCTGTCCAGGACCATCAATCTGCATCAGGTGGATGTGGAACAGCTTAGAGCTGACGGCAGCGCCGAGTCGTCAGAGAGTCTCCAGAAACGCTTCGATGAGAACAAACGTCCTGCAGAATCAATCAGTTCCTGCTGGAGACCGAAAGGGGTCAACACCTCACAGCGCCCCCTGCAGGGCAGAGTCCTCAGGAAGCAGCGCTGCAGGGAGGAAATGCATCAGCATGCACGCAGAAACTGAAAAAAATGCAGAAACCAGTTCCCTCCAGTTCCCTGTGCTAAAGGTTCACTATCGTGTTTACCATTTTATAGCAAAATTCAGTTATTAGGTATGACTTTAAAGAAGTTTAACTTCCTGATTTAACGCCCTGAAATTGTTCCTCTGTCCCTTTAAAAACTCCTGCTCTTTCTGAAGCTCCGCCTCCAGGAAGTCATCCCAACATGGCTCCTCTATTAACCCTTTGGTATTTTTACCAGCATCGCTCTGAGCAGCAGCTTCTGTAATTAGCTGGTTGCTAATTGCTGCTGGCTAGTCTGAAGGAGCTGAGTGGGGGAGGAGCTGCACCTCGAAGGCGGGGCTAGGTCCTCCCAGGCATTTAGCAGCTGAATGGTTGCCATGGAGATTGAAAGATTTCTCAAACATGAATGAATTGGAGCAACACTGCAGGTTTGATTTTGATGAGGGAAAAACTTTATAACACGATGGAAACATGATACTGAACTTATCTAGTTGTCATAATGTTGACAATTAGTAAAGCACTAAATCTCTTTTTGTAATATATCAGGCGTATATTTAAGATTTGGCGCGTTATGTCAATAGCTTAGCAGCTAAAACCAATGCTAGTTGTTGTTAGCGAGCAGCATTTTGCCAGATCCACGGCGCGACGCCAGGCTGCAGCTCCATAAACACACGGCAGCTTGTTCCTCCCTGAAGTGGTTAACAATCTGTCTCACTATATTTACATTTACTTCACAGTTTTAGTTTGATAGATGAGTGGAAAACTTTTAATATCTAAAAATTTTGATTAATAAAGAGTAAAAAAAAAAAAAATCCCATTTATATTAGAAACTGAAGCCTGCAGTTTACAGTGGAGCCAAAAAAGCTTCTTTTATTTTATCAATTAAAAGTGTTCCCTGATGCCGGAGCTGATTTATGACGTGAAGTCATCGAGTTTTCGGCGCAGCTGGCAGAACGGCGGAGGAATTCTCATCGACGTTTACCGTAAAATCAGGATCAGAGAGCAGCGCTTCCCAACTGGAAAACAGTAAAAAACATTACTGGGCTAATCCTCATCGCTTTCATCTCCGGCTTTCTGTCATCAAACCTGAACTGTGTCAGCTACAGGCGCTGGTTGCCATGGAGACCACTAAAAACAAGCTTTAATAACCGTCCATACAGTTAAACTGGTAGCCATATTCCCTCCATAAATCTGCTTTCCTTTGGTTTCACATGAGGAGCGCTCCGTTTCCACGGCGCTGGCGTCACGACTCACACCTAGTGGAGACATTTACAGGACGCACAGCACCGACCGGGTCCAGACGGTGCAGAACCGGACCGGCACCTTCCACAGAGAGGACGACGGTTCGGATCCAGAGCAGATTCTTCTTCTTTCAATCTGGAAGTAAAACCGAAGCGACGTCGTCTTTGTGTGACTGCAGCTCTGAGTGTCAGTCATTAATGCGGCTGCAGCTAATGTGCAAATCCATTAAGACGTTTAAGACGTAGTGCCGTCGAGCAAAGATGGATGGGCGTCGTTACTGCGGGGAGACATACAGAAAATGTAAATAATTTCTGTTGTAGCGCGGATCATTAGCAGCAGACAGCGCCGGCTCATCATGCTCAGCCAAAAACAATCATTTACACCACGACGTCATCATTTTACACTTCACTGTTATTATTATTATTATTGTTGTTATTATTATTATTATTATTTTATAGCTTTGACAACAAAAACATTTCAGTTCAAGTCCTTCAGATTAAAACCATAAAGCTTCAGGTTGTTTTATTGGACACTAAAAGCTTCATTATTAATGAAAAAGAATGAAAAGTTTTGGTGTCCATTTGTCTGAAGCGGCCCGGACCCAGAACTCTGCAGAACCGCCTCTGGCTGAAGTCCGGATGGATGGAAAACATGGAGAACAACACAGGATTCAGGACTGGAGTTTGATTTTATATTTCTGTGTTTTATCTTTTAAAATAATTTAATCTGTAATGTTTTAAATGTTTTCATGTTTTCTATGCTTCATATATAAAGCTGGGTTGAATTGAACTAGGCCACTCTGACCCATGACTCTGCTCTGAACTAAAGCAGTAGTGTCCAAACTGTTTAAGCCAGTGGGTCGTGGAGGGCCGGCTTGTCTTACTTCCTCCTCAGCAGGTCCATCCATCCATCCATCCATCTTCTTCCGCTTATCCGAGGTCGGGTCGCGGGGGTAGCAGCTTCAGAAGGGAGGCCCAGACTTCCCTCTCCCCAGCCACTTCTTCTAGCTCCTCCGGGGGAATCCCGAGGCGTTCCCAGGCCAGCCGAGAGACATAGTCCCTCCAGCGTGTCCTGGGTCTTCCCCGGGGCCTCCTCCCGGTGGGACGTGCCCGGAACACCTCACCAGGGAGGCGTCCAGGAGGCATCCTGACCAGATGCCCGAGCCTCAACTGGCTCCTCTCGATGTGAAGGAGCAGCGGCTCTACTCTGAGTCCCTCCTGGATGACTGAGCTTCTCACCCTATCTCTAAGGGAGAGCCCAGCCACCCTACGGAGAAAACCCATTTCGGCCGCTTGTATCCGCGATCTCATTCTTTCGGCCATGACCCAAAGCTCATGACCATAGATGAGGGTGGGAACGTAGATCGACCGGTAAATCGAGAGCTTCGCTTTTTGGCTCAGCTCTCTCTTCACCACGACGGACCGGTACAGCGCCCGCTTGACAGCAGACGCTGCGCCAATCCGCCTGTCGATCTCCCGCTCCCTTCTTCCCCCATTCGTGAACAAGATCCCGAGATACTTAAACTCCTCCACTTGGGCCAGGACACCCCCCCTGACCCGGAGAAGGCACTCTACCCTTTTCCGGCTCAAGACCATGGCCTCGGATTTGGAGGCACTGATCCCCATCCCGGCCGCTTCACACTCGGCTGCGAACCGATCCAGCGAGAGCTGCAGATAACGATCTGATGAAGCCAAAAGGACCACATCGTCTGCGAAAAGCAGAGATGAGATCCTAAGGCCACCAAATCGGATCCCCTCAACACCTTGGCTGCGCCTAGAAATTCTGTCCATGAAAGTGATGAACAGAATCGGTGACAAAGGGCAGCCCTGGCGGAGTCCAACTCTCACCGGAAACGAGCCCGACTTACTGCCGGCAATGCGGACCAGACTCTGACACCGGTCATACAGGGACCTGACAGCCCGTATCAAAGGGCCCGGTACCCCATACTCCCGGAGAACCCCCCACAGGGCTCCCCGAGGGACACGGTCGAACGCCTTCTCCAAGTCCACAAAACACATGTAGACTGGTTGGGCGAACTCCCATGCACCCTCCAGGACCCTGCCGAGGGTGTAGAGCTGGTCCAGTGTTCCACGACCAGGACGAAAACCACACTGCTCTTCCTGAATCCGAGGTTCGACTATCCGACGGACCCTCCTCTCCAGGACCCCTGAATAGACCTTGCCAGGGAGGCTTAAGAGTGTGACCCCTCTATAATTGGAGCACACCCTCCGGTCCCCATTTTTGAACAGGGGGACCACCACCCCAGTCTGCCAGTCCAGGGGAATTGCCCCCGATGTCCATGCGATATTGCAGAGTCGCGTCAACCAACACAACCCTACAACATCCAGAGCCTTAAGGAACTCCGGGCGGATCTCATCCACCCCCGGGGCCCTGCCACCGAGGAGCTTTTTAACCACCTCGGCGACCTCGCCCCCAGAGATTGGAGAGCCCAACCCAGAGTCCCCAGGCTCTGCTTCCTCAGTGGAAGGCATGTTGGTGGGATTGAGGAGGTCTTCGAAGTACTCTGCCCACCGGCCCACAACGTCCCGAGTAGAGGTCAGCAGCACACCATCCCCACTATAAACAGTGTTGGTGCTGCACCGCTCCCCCCCCCTGAGACGCCGGATGGTGGACCAGAATCGCCTCGAAGCCGTGCGGAAGTCTTTCTCCATGGCCTCTCCAAACTCGTCCCACGCCCGAGTTTTTGCCTCAGCAACCGCCCGAGCCGCATGCCGCTTCGCCCGCCGGTACCCATCAGCTGCTTCCGGAGTCCCACAGGCCAAAAAGGCCCGATAGGACTCCTTCTTCAGCCTGACGGCATCCCTCACCGAAGGTGTCCACCAACGGGTTCGAGGGTTGCCGCCGCGACAGGCACCGACAACCTTGCGGCCACAGCTCCGATCGGCCGCCTCGACAATGGAGGCACGGAACACGGTCCACTCAGACTCCATGTCCCCCACCTCCCCCGGGACGTGTTCGAAGTTTTGCCGGAGATGGGAGTTAAAGCTCCGTCTCACAGGGGATTCCGCCAGACGTTCCCAGCAGACCCTCACAACACGTTTGGGCCTGCCAGGTCTGACCGGCTTTCTCCCCCGCCACCGGAGCCAACTCACCACCAGGTAGTGGTCAGTGGACAGCTCCGCACCTCTCTTCACCCGAGTGTCCAAGACATACGGCCGCAGATCCGATGAAACGATGACAAAGTCGATCATCGAACTGCGGCCTACGGTGTCCTGGTGCCAAGTGCACATATGGACACCCTTATGCTTGAACATGGTGTTCGTTATGGACAATCCATGGCTAGCACAGAAGTCCAGCAACAGAACACCGCTCGAGTTCAGGTCGGGTGGGCCGTTCCTCCCAACCACGCCCCTCCAGGTCTCACTGTCGTTGCCCACGTGAGCGTTGAAGTCCCCCAGCAGAACAAGGGAGTCCCCAGGAGGAGCACTCTCCAGTACCCCCTCTAAGGACTCCAAAAAGGGTGGGTAATCTGAACTGTCGTTCGGCCCGTAAGCACAAACGACAGTCAGAACCCGTCCCCCCACCCGTAGGCGGAGGGATGCTACCCTCTCGTTCACCGGGGTAAACCCCAACGTACAGGCGCCGAGATGGGGAGCAGGTCCATGTTCTTCTATTGATCCGTCATTGGATCCAGGGAGGAACGAAACGTGCAGGATGCCGGCCCTCAGGGACCGACTTTGGGCACCAGTGGCTTCAGCTAATGACAGGCCACAAAATTCATTTAAAGTCCAAAATGTAGTTTTTATTTTCTGCTCATCAATAAACTCTCTTTATGAAATCTGTGGATCAATAAAGATCAAAAACATAAAAAGGTGCCTTGACATTTTCCAAATGTTTTAGTCATCAGTTGTTATTGCTACTCTTGGTCAGCGGCCGAACAATTTCACTTCAAGAGCCATAAATGGCCCCCGAGCCACACTGTGAACACCCCTGATGTAAATAACTAGTGACTAATTTCATTCCTCCAGAGAAACTAACCTGAAACGATTACAGCTGCGTTCATCCAGGAGGAAAGTCTGATGTTTTCACATCAGTTCCGATCTTTAAAAAAAAACGCAATCTGTTCCACGCCCAAATATGGAATAAATCCGACTTTTCAAAGCGTTCGCCGTCTGAAAGGACGCCGCGTTTTATCTGAAGTTTACATCGTCGGCTTTTATCACCTTCCTGACCATCTGCTGACCAACAACTTTAAAATAAATCCAGAGACACTTTGGCAGCCATCTTTACTGCTGCAAACAGAGCGCGGCGGCGGCCATCTTTACTGCTGCAATCAGAGCGCGGCGGCCATCTTTACTGCTGCAATCAGAGCGCGGAGGCGGCCATCTTTACTGCTGCAATCAGAGCGCGGCGGCGGCCATCTTTACTGCTGCCAACAGAGCGCGGCGGCGGCCATCTTTACTGCTGCAATCAGAGTGCTGCTGGTGGACGCCCCCCTTCTTCTTGGGACACTTCGGTGTTGGAAGCTGTTCACAAAAAAGTTTGACGCAGTCGGGTTTAATCAGTACCATGAAGCAGAAAAATAAATTGTATTTCAGCAAAAGAAACCAGAAGTGGGCATCAAAAGCTGCTGTGTTGACGTAGCGTTAGCTTCCAACACACCTGGACCAGATGAATGACGCGTTAGCGACCCGCAGCAGAGCGCTGCTGATGTCATCAGTGGCGTGAGTACGACTATAAAATTTATCAGCAGTCAAGTCGGCGCATTTCTCTCTGACTGCGTAAACAAACTGAAGCTGAAGCGTGCGGCTGATCAACATTCAAATCAAACACAGATGGAAGATAAATCAACCAACTGGATTCACTAAACATGAAGTTAGCATCTGCATGAAGTCAGGAGGAAAACGACAGGAAACCTGGTCTGGCTTTAAACTCCAGAAATGTTTAACGTCGACCATCATCAGGACTTCTCCTGTTTGTTCTTATTACATATAACATAATTTGGGAAATAAATAATATGAAAACATAAAATCTGATAAAATAATATGCATACATATGGTAAATCAATATCAAATGTTTTTATATTAAAACAAGTTTCAGTTTTGATTTTTTTTAATGTCATTGTTTGAAATATTCCTCGTTGCCATAAAATTGGACCTGAGTGAAGTTGGCCCCCCCACCTTCTTCAAATTAGACAAAATTGGTGTCAATCAACTCGGCTACATTTGTGCTGGTTTGTGCAGCAAAAATTTTCGTTTGTGCCGCTATCATTTTAAAGATATAAAGAAATGTTTTTAGAGGTCATCAAAGGTCAACCAGCCCCCCACCTTCTTCAAATCAGACGAAATGGGTGTCAATCAACTCGGCTACATTTGTGCTGGTTTGTGCAGCAAAGATTTTCATTTGTGCAGCTATCATTTTAAAGATATTAAGAGGGCTGGTTGACCTTTGATGACCTCTAAAACATTTCCTAATATCTTTAAAATGATAGCAGCACAAACGAAAATTTTTGCTGCACAAACCAGCACAAACGTAGCCGAGTTGATTGACACCAATTTTGTCTAATTTGAAGAAGGTGGGGGGGCCAACTTCACTCAGGTTAAAATTGGAACTAATTTCTCTCCGTATGGTTTTATCGTCCAGTTTCTGATGTACTGAATGTATTGATTGGTGATTAGTTTGTGGTTCTTCACTGATCGTCCTTCAGGGTTACACGGGTCAGAAAATACAAAACATTTCTTAGCATCCATAAATCCACAGCTTTATGCCATTCTTCAGTAGAAGTGATCGTTTTAAAAACTCAAACTCAGAAACTTCACTGATATGAAGTAAATGTGGGTCGGCTGAACCGCTTTATGCTGCTAGCAGCAAATATTTCACTATAAATACCATAGTTAGAAATTGTTCTGGTTGTAGCGACTCGACGCGATCGTCCAGCAGAACTTTATGAGCCGTTTGGTTCTGGTTACTGATCCTGTGACCTTCAGGCTGCAGAGCCGGTCAGGATCTCCTGCTAGAGATGTTTTTACTGCCGGATCTGATCTCACCGCAAGGCCCAAACACGGCGGCCATGTTGGCCAGATATCTGCTCTGCTCTGTGTGTGCATGAACACATTAAACATGTGTTCATGCGCCGCATCGCGCCGCACCGCGCCATGATGCTGCGCCGCCTGCGGGCAATGGCGTGTTGCTGCAGCAGCTGGAGGTCTCTGCTACATGAATCACCTCCATGGAGAGCGCCGCGCCATGGAGGTGCCAACACCTGTTACTGATCAGCGATGAGAGGCAGAGTGTGTGATGTGTGAATATCACACACACACAGAAAGGTCTGACAGTCCAGAGGAGGAGAAGCAGAGAAACATTTGATATTAAACTGTATCATTAATCACCATCTATATTACAGGTGAAACGATTAATGGAGATTAATTGATTGTTGAAATAATAATCAACAAATCAATAATCATTAACTGGACTTTACAGTCTCTAAACAAGGCAGTTTGCTGAAAGAACAGAAGATCAGTAATGAAGATAAAACTGATTAAATAATTTTTTGAATTCCAGATAAATCTATAAATCTGTTGTGATTTAGCTTCACATTCTGTTAAACAAATCTATCAATCACCTCCAGTTATTAATCCATTAATGCAACCAATAATCACCAGATCAGCTCCACTGTTTGTTTTTAGCTACAGATTCATTCAAATTCTCACTAAAGGAATAATATGTTGTTGAATTTTAGACGACAAAACTTTGATTTTCTTATGTAAAAAGGGAATTTGTTTTCATGTGACTCTAAAGTTGCATTAAAAACTTTATTGATGAATCATCAGAATAACTGATTACCAAAATAATCATTAGTTGCTTATATTACAGCTGTATTGTCATTTATTGTCTATATTTTTCTGACATCATGCAGTATCATCCTCCGCTCTAAGCTCCTCCTCCTCAGGTTCCCTTGGTAACCAGAGTCTCCGCCCCCTCACTGGCCCCTCCCTCTCCTTGGTCAACACGTCGTTAGCTCGTAGCATCTTTGCTAAAAGCAGATAAAGTTCATCACAGCGGCTGGAAGAGGAAACAGGAGGAAAGGAAGAACGATTCACCAGGAGCAGATGGAGAGATGGATGGATGGATGGATG